>NW_012150430.1:281448-286347 GCF_000956105.1 Propithecus coquereli
ATATTAAAATTTAAAATAATGTTTTAACACACTTCCTTTTTACTTTTTCAATATTTTCACAACTACTTTCATGTTATAGGAAAAAGTAACCATTAAACGTTAATGAGGATTTATATATAATTGTAAACTTTTCCTTTTCACCTGGGCCATCTTGGCCAAGCAAGTCCCATGCCTGTGGTCACTGGCAGGTGCCCAAACTCAGGCTCTCCTTTAACAACTGCACTCCCCCACGTCTGTATCTGCTCCAGAATCAAAACCCAGAAACAGCCTTCGATTGGTAATGAATGCCTCAAACACTCGAGGAATGGCCCTTTTGTAAACTGAGTGTATAGAGCACTCTTGACGTAAGTGAATCCATCTTGGAAAAACACTCCATTTCAAACAGCATCATGCCAACAGAGCCCAGATGTTCACAGACTACACCCAACCAGATAAAGGCATAACCCTTTACTGTCAGTCTTCACCATAGGACTCAAGAGCCATAGAAAGAGCTGGACTTCACCAGCTAGGCCCAGTCATCTCCATAGAGACCGTGCTGCTGTTACTCATGATAAGCACTCGGCATCTGCCACAGAAGGCTCTGCCCACATCAAGGACTCTGCCTTGCAAGACGCTGATGATCAACTGGATTGGCCCAGAGCACTCTTCCTGTCCACGTAACTCTTTTTTGATTGGTTCATTAACCCCTGTTCCTATCCTCTTTTTTCTTGATGTTAAATGTCACTTTATTTGATGTAGGAATTTTATCCATAACATTTATATGTTAAATATACTATGTATGGTTTGCAATACCGACTGACCTGTGGATTGGTTTGAGCCTGTGTGCCCACGGCTCTGACTAGGAGTGAATGAGAACACTGAGAACTGCCTCCTTGGGAACTACATGTAGCTCGTGGCTTTTCTGGTTGAAATAGCATCAATAAAAGTCTGATCCTAGGGAAAGACATAAACATGCATGGACCTGGTTATGTCTTACCTTGCACTGCTCACAGCCCTGAGTCTCACTCAAATATTATTCAAATATGGACAGAATTAGCTGATGGGAACAGCCCAGCGGATGAAGGCTCCTTCCCACGCCCGGCAGGGACCTCGCGTCACTCATCACTTCCGCCTGCGACTCCACGGAATATGCATGCGTGTCGCGGGCCTGCTAGGGTGGGGGTCAGGCACCCCCTTTGGGAAGCCAGGGGTGTAGGCGCAGGACACTTGTGGTCCCTGGTCATCCGTGGATGATATATAGAATAAGATTAGGGTTAGAGTTCAGATTCCGAGTGGCAGCCCAGCAGGAATTTCCTGCCGCCCAAATACCTGGACCAGCTTCCTTCGTCCACTTCCGTCCTCTGTCCAATCAGCGGCCTTCTCAGCAGCGCTCACTCTGCCCACGTCTCTCCCCTGGGCAATCAGCAGGCTCTCCAGCGCTGACTAGGCCCACTTCTCTGCCCCACTTGACGGGGCTCTGCTTGGTGCTGGCTCCACCCACTCCTCTACCTGTCCAATCAGAAGGCTCTCCCTCCCCATGCTCTGGGCTTTGGTCTTGGCCTTCAGAGCCCGGGTCTCTCCAGAATCAGCATAGGCTCAGGGTGAACGCAGCCCCACCCTCTTCCGCACAGTGGTTCTGTGCAGGGTGTGAGGTTGGGCCGCTGGTTGGGCAGGTCCTGCTTCTCCAGGGGCGCTAGCCCTGGGTGCTGTCGCTGGGTCGTCTGAGCAAGGCCCCTCATTTCTTACCTTGCAGGTTGTTAAACACTGACATTCGCAGAATTAATACAGCTGACGACTCATCTTTTAGCAACACAATCCCAGCCAAAGGAACAAATCTCTAATGGTGAAATAGCGGCTTATAACAGGGGAGATTTCTGAAAGGAGAGCCCCTCATCCCTCCTCCTTTCCTCCTTGCTCTGCAGCTGAGGCCAGCTGTTCCTCCGCAGCCGTGCCTGAAGGGCTACTTGCACCAGGATGAAGAGTGGGTTGTCTAGGGCCTGAGAGCACAGACAGGTTTAGGTAGGTCACTTTCCAGCTCTGCAGGGCTGGACACATGCATAACGTGGCAGGCATCAGAGCTTGGCTCATTTTCTACTCGTTCACTTTTTAACGTACGTGATTTATTTGTGATAATAGTTTGCATAATTCCAAATGTGGTGACACGGCATGTAGACTGAGTGAAATAAAGATAGAACAGATTGTTTTGAAACAGAAAGAGGTCTATAGAGCAGGCAGGGCTGAGAATGACATAAATGAGTCCCCATGTTGCACCCTCAGCCTGCTGGCTGCCAGCTGACTGGGCACTCAGTGGGGTCCGAGGGGCTGGGATGGTGCTAGGCGCTGAACCCTTCCCCCAGGGAACAGACCCCACAGTCACCCCAGGCACCCGTGTCACAGGGGAGGGGGCCCCTCGTATTCTCCCTACACACTCGGGGTGTGATGAGCTACACACAGTACTCCCTGGGCCTGAGAGGGCTGGCCCTACCCCCACCCCAACTCTACCCGCCTTGAGTCTGGGGTTTCGGCTGTGACGTTGTCCTGCTTGTCTGGAGTCCAGAGGGATGAGGGGCTCTTGTTTGCCCAGAATTCCTATGGCTTCCGGCTGCTTACTGCGATGCCTGACCCTCCATGAGAATTGGCACCCAGGGGTCAGAGACAGTAACCTCCTATGCATGGCGTGTCCCCAGCACTGGCCAGAGCCAGTGTCTTGGCTGCTGGACTCATGTTTGGTGAGTCAACAAATGAAGTTTGGAAAGAAGACAGGTTCACTTATGCTTGACCCCAAAGAGGTAAAGGGAGGGTTTTCATTATAACCCTTCTCCATGGGGGGTGCAGTTTTCTTCTGGGGCCCAGCGTGTGGCCCTTGTCCAGTTCGTTGAGCCTCCCATTGAAAGAGCTCCATGAATTCTGGACGCCCAGGTCCACAGCCATGAACTCATGTCCTGTGTACACCTCAGATCCTACTTGACCCTTTCTGAAAGCTGGGAGTTAGCATAATGTGTCTTAGCAAACAGAAACTTCCTGTCACTAAGAGAAGAGGCTGGGCAAGGCGTTTCTGGGGAGGAAACCCACTTAGTACTCTTCATTTGAGTGTAGATGATTCAGAAACACACGGGTTTCATTTCTTGACATGGGCCCTGGAGGAGGTGAGGAGGGCAATTGGCCTAATGAAATCTGGGTTTGTCCCGAGTCAGCAATGTGTGAGATGGGGGCGGGGTAGTTTTCTTAGCCCATCTAGGTCTGCGCACATCTAGCAGAACAGACATCATCAGTGGAGGCTGGATCACCTGGGGCTGGTTCTCCTCCAGGGGGTAAAGAACAGTGTCCCTTCTGCCATAAACAGCAGTCGGGGCAGTTTTTACAGGATTTTCTAGCACTGCTTCTTTTAGCCCAAAATGACGCTGTGAGATCAGCTTCAGAAACTGGGTTTCTGGGAGATGGGGACACACCCAAGTTCTCCTGGAGGCTATTCGGGAAACACAGTCTTTAGGCCCCAAGCCTGCCCTTTCCACACCCTTCCTCCAGCCCTCCTCTTGAGGGCACAACCTCCCGTTCTGTCCCTCACAGGTGAAGACACACAGGTAAGTGGTGTGGCCAGCAGCCAACCCGGAGACACCCATCCTCACCTGCCCACAGCCCAGGCGCCGCTCCACCACTGTGCTCAGGCCTGGAGCAGAGCAGGCGCAATACTCCCACTCTGTTCATAGGTTCGATCTTTGTTTGAGATGTCTTTGGTTTTCCTGAGCTAGAAAAAGAACATTTGAGAACTATATCAATGGCTGATGGTGGAAAAATTAGAAGTATGTTTGCAAATTAGAAAATAAAGTGAAAGACTTCCTAGTTCTACACTTCTAGATCTCCTAAGTCTAGACTTCTATCAAAACTCACCATTATCACTTTCTTCTCACTATATCATTATCACATCCTTGTCCCAGCTCTGCCTGGGCCCTGAGCAGCACGGCGCAGGAGTGGAGCTGCCCGTGACCTGGAACACCAGGGGTGAAGTGCAGTCTGCAGAAACTCCAGTGTATTCTGCAGCACCGCAGTTCTCACTGCCACCTGAAGGAGGTTTGCATTTACAAGAAAACCCTCATTCCCGATCAGTAAGGTCCTCCTTGGAATATTCTGGCCAGGGATGGAGCTGGAGGTAAGATCCCCAGTGCTTAGCCTGCATTGAGACTGGTATCTGACCAAATAATTGGGCACCATAGACTACCAAACTGGCACATAAAATTAACCATCACAGTCAGCATAGGTGAATTTTCAGTGGCAGATTGGTGTTTTTAAAATTTTTATTATTATATATTCTTAATTTTATTTATATAAAACTTCTGATTTCACGGGAATCATTGGTTAGAACAAAGGTAAACTTATCTAAGTAAAACAATTGATTTTTAAAAAATAAATATTTGGTATAAGTAGTATATGGTAGTTTAATGAAACTTGTACTGAAATGTTTGAGATTAGAGAAACAATGGTAAGGAACAGAAGATTGTTCTACCCCTGTAACAAGGAAATGTCATGATAGAAATGGGGTTTAGGAAGATTAATTGTTATGATCTGAACGAAGGTCATAAAGGAGAAAAAAATTCATCAATAAATAATAAATGTAAAAATGTTCTGTGTCAGTATAGTGATAAAATAATACACTTTATAAAGATACTTTTTACCTTATCTCTTCTGACCTAAACAAGGGTCATGGACAGAAAAAAATTCATCAACAAGTAATAAATTTAAAAATGTTCTGTCTTGGTATAGTGATAAAATAATGCATTTTATGAAGATAATTTTTACCATATTTTTTGAATGTAATTTTTTCAATCAGCTGTTCCAATTTAAAAAAAAAGTTGCTTATGCTATTTATTTTGAAAAAAAGTTTTAAATTTTGTGTAATCTGAGTAATTAGTCTTTTGCTTTATG
>NW_012150430.1:287987-291711 GCF_000956105.1 Propithecus coquereli
CGGCATCTGCCACAGAAGGCTCTGCCCACATCAAGGACTCTGCCTTGCAAGACGCTGATGATCAACTGGATTGGCCCAGAGCACTCTTCCTGTCCACGTAACTCTTTTTTGATTGGTTCATTAACCCCTGTTCCTATCCTCTTTTTTCTTGATGTTAAATGTCACTTTATTTGATGTAGGAATTTTATCCATAACATTTATATGTTAAATATACTATGTATGGTTTGCAATACCGACTGACCTGTGGATTGGTTTGAGCCTGTGTGCCCACGGCTCTGACTAGGAGTGAATGAGAACACTGAGAACTGCCTCCTTGGGAACTACATGTAGCTCGTGGCTTTTCTGGTTGAAATAGCATCAATAAAAGTCTGATCCTAGCGAAAGACATAAACATGCATGGACCTGGTTATGTCTTACCTTGCACTGCTCACAGCCCTGAGTCTCACTCAAATATTATTCAAATATGGACAGAATTAGCTGATGGGAACAGCCCAGCGGATGAAGGCTCCTTCCCACGCCCGGCAGGGACCTCGCGTCACTCATCACTTCCGCCTGCGACTCCACGGAATATGCATGCGTGTCGCGGGCCTGCTAGGGTGGGGGTCAGGCACCCCCTTTGGGAAGCCAGGGGTGTAGGCGCAGGACACTTGTGGTCCCTGGTCATCCGTGGATGATATATAGAATAAGATTAGGGTTAGAGTTCAGATTCCGAGTGGCAGCCCAGCAGGAATTTCCTGCCGCCCAAATACCTGGACCAGCTTCCTTCGTCCACTTCCGTCCTCTGTCCAATCAGCGGCCTTCTCAGCAGCGCTCACTCTGCCCACGTCTCTCCCCTGGGCAATCAGCAGGCTCTCCAGCGCTGACTAGGCCCACTTCTCTGCCCCACTTGACGGGGCTCTGCTTGGTGCTGGCTCCACCCACTCCTCTACCTGTCCAATCAGAAGGCTCTCCCTCCCCATGCTCTGGGCTTTGGTCTTGGCCTTCAGAGCCCGGGTCTCTCCAGAATCAGCATAGGCTCAGGGTGAACGCAGCCCCACCCTCTTCCGCACAGTGGTTCTGTGCAGGGTGTGAGGTTGGGCCGCTGGTTGGGCAGGTCCTGCTTCTCCAGGGGCGCTAGCCCTGGGTGCTGTCGCTGGGTCGTCTGAGCAAGGCCCCTCATTTCTTACCTTGCAGGTTGTTAAACACTGACATTCGCAGAATTAATACAGCTGACGACTCATTTTTTAGCAACACAATCCCAGCCAAAGGAACAAATCTCTAATGGTGAAATAGCGGCTTATAACAGGGGAGATTTCTGAAAGGAGAGCCCCTCATCCCTCCTCCTTTCCTCCTTGCTCTGCAGCTGAGGCCAGCTGTTCCTCCGCAGCCGTGCCTGAAGGGCTACTTGCACCAGGATGAAGAGCGGCTTGTCTAGGGCCTGAGAGCACAGACAGGTTTAGGTAGGTCACTTTCCAGCTCTGCAGGGCTGGACACACGCATAACGTGGCAGGCATCAGAGCTTGGCTCATTTTCTGCTCGTTCACTTTTTAACGTACGTGATTTATTTGTGATAATAGTTTGCATAATTCCAAATGTGGTGACACGGCATGTAGACTGAGTGAAATAAAGATAGAACAGATTGTTTTGAAACAGAAAGAGGTCTATAGAGCAGGCAGGGCTGAGAATGACATAAATGAGTCCCCATGTTGCACCCTCAGCCTGCTGGCTGCCAGCTGACTGGGCACTCAGTGGGGTCCGAGGGGCTGGGATGGTGCTAGGCGCTGAACCCTTCCCCCAGGGAACAGACCCCACAGTCACCCCAGGCACCCGTGTCACAGGGGAGGGGGCCCCTCGTATTCTCCCTACACACTCGGGGTGTGATGAGCTACACACAGTACTCCCTGGGCCTGAGACGGCTGGCCCTACCCCCACCCCAACTCTACCCGCCTTGAGTCTGGGGTTTCGGCTGTGACGTTGTCCTGCTTGTCTGGAGTCCAGAGGGATGAGGGGCTCTTGTTTGCCCAGAATTCCTATGGCTTCCGGCTGCTTACTGCGATGCCTGACCCTCCATGAGAATTGGCACCCAGGGGTCAGAGACAGTAACCTCCTATGCATGGCGTGTCCCCAGCACTGGCCAGAGCCAGTGTCTTGGCTGCTGGACTCATGTTTGGTGAGTCAACAAATGAAGTTTGGAAAGAAGACAGGTTCACTTATGCTTGACCCCAAAGAGGTAAAGGGAGGGTTTTCATTATAACCCTTCTCCATGGGGGGTGCAGTTTTCTTCTGGGGCCCAGCGTGTGGCCCTTGTCCAGTTCGTTGAGCCTCCCATTGAAAGAGCTCCATGAATTCTGGACGCCCAGGTCCACAGCCATGAACTCATGTCCTGTGTACACCTCAGATCCTACTTGAGCCTTTCTGAAAGCTGGGAGTTAGCATAATGTGTCTTAGCAAACAGAAACTTCCTGTCACTAAGAGAAGAGGCTGGGCAAGGCGTTTCTGGGGAGGAAACCCACTTAGTACTCTTCATTTGAGTGTAGATGATTCAGAAACACACGGGTTTCATTTCTTGACATGGGCCCTGGAGGAGGTGAGGAGGGCAATTGGCCTAATGAAATCTGGGTTTGTCCCGAGTCAGCAATGTGTGAGATGGGGGCGGGGTAGTTTTCTTAGCCCATCTAGGTCTGCGCACATCTAGCAGAACAGACATCATCAGTGGAGGCTGGATCACCTGGGGCTGGTTCTCCTCCAGGGGGTAAAGAACAGTGTCCCTTCTGCCATAAACAGCAGTCAGGGAAGTTTTTACAGGATTTTCTAGCACTGCTTCTTTTAGCCCAAAATGACGCTGTGAGATCAGCTTCAGAAACTGGGTTTCTGGGAGATGGGGACACACCCAAGTTCTCCTGGAGGCTATTCGGGAAACACAGTCTTTAGGTCCCAAGCCTGCCCTTTCCACACCCTTCCTCCAGCCCTCCTCTTGAGGGCACAACCTCCCGTTCTGTCCCTCACAGGTGAAGACACACAGGTAAGTGGTGTGGCCAGCAGCCAACCCGGAGACACCCATCCTCACCTGCCCACAGCCCAGGCGCCGCTCCACCACTGTGCTCAGGCCTGGAGCAGAGCAGGCGCAATACTCCCACTCTGTTCATAGGTTCGATCTTTGTTTGAGATGTCTTTGGTTTTCCTGAGCTAGAAAAAGAACATTTGAGAACTATATCAATGGCTGATGGTGGAAAAATTAGAAGTATGTTTGCAAATTAGAAAATAAAGTGAAAGACTTCCTAGTTCTACACTTCTAGACCTCCTAAGTCTAGACTTCTATCAAAACTCACCATTATCACTATCTTCTCACTATATCATTATCACATCCTTGTCCCAGCTCTGCCTGGGCCCTGAGCAGCACGGCACAGGAATGGAGCTGCCCGTGACCTGGAACACCAGGGGTGAAGTGCAATCTGCAGAAACTCCAGTGTATTCTGCAGCACCGCAGTTCTCACTGCCACCTGAAGGAGGTTTGCATTTACAAGAAAACCCTCATTCCCGATCAGTAAGGTCCTCCTTGGAATATTCTGGCCAGGGATGGAGCTGGAGGTAAGACCCCCAGTGCTTAGACTGCATTGAGACTGGTATCTGACCAAATAATTGGGCACCATAGACTACCAAACTGGCACATAAAATTAACCATCACAGTCAGCATAGGTGAATTTTCAGTGGCAGATTGGTGTTTTTAAAATTTTTATTATTATAT
>NW_012150430.1:293157-295567 GCF_000956105.1 Propithecus coquereli
TATAAAACCTGACACAATTATGGAGGCTGAGAAGTCCCAGAATCTGCCTCTGGAAAGTTGGGGACCCAGGATAGCCGGTGGTGTGGTTTGAAGGCCTGAGAGCTAAAGAGCTGAGGCAGGAGAAAATTGATCTCAGCTCCAGCAGTCAGGCATAGTGAATCCAGCCTTCCTCTGCCTTTGTGTGCTACCCAGGCTCTCAGTGGATGGGAGGATGCCCACCCACATTGGGGAAGGCCATCTGCTTTACTCTGTCCGTGGATTCAAATGCTAATCTTTTCTGGAAACACCCTCAGATACACACCTAGACATAATGTTTATCCAGGTGTCTGGGCATCCTATGACCCAGTCAATTTGACACATAAACTCACCTTCACTAGGGTTGGAATGAATTTACCTATACACACAGGTTCAACTTTTGGCGTTCGTGACTACAGAGCATAAATAAGAACAGAGCCAATGAATTAATCTGAAATAATAAAAAAGACATTTTATCTCGGTTGCCTTTTTCACTTGAGCAATTTATATATATAAATAGTCAAATTGAAATTAATTTATTTTTATTTTTGTAACTATGTCTGGTGGAGATTTAACCCAACAATCAAGGATCCAATGCCTGGCTTCAGGGAACAGAATAAAAGAAACAATGATAAACATAGTGAATAGATTTAGAAATTCTTGAAGGAAAATTTGCAGTTCTACTTTTATTTTAACTTTCGTTGTAATGCCTTAGTATTCCAATTGGAAACCCACGATCCCTTTCTACAAAGATTTCCAGCAAGGGTGTTTATCAATCTTTCTTTTTTTTTTTAACATTTCTTTCCCCTCTTCTTCTGTTATTAATAATATCTGTATGCCCAGTTCTCCTGGCCTTGGCTAATTCTTGGTACTCTTGAATCTCTTCTGATAGCAGATAACAGTGATGAGACAGGTTGAATGATTCACTGGAAATTTAATCTGATCTCATCTTAGCCATGTGTAAGAAACAACCTGCTGTGAACTGAAATTGTAATGCTAGGAATTATCTGATTCCGGCAGACCTCTTGTCCTTCTCTGCCCCATGAGTGATTGCAAAAAAAATTAAAGCATGTAAAATATGATAAACGTAGATTTGTTGACTCAGCCATTGAACTGGACATCTTGCCCTTTTGCAGGTAAAACTAAAGAGGGGAATCACAGACTCTAGATATCATTTATAAGGGAAAAATACGTAAGTGTATTCACGTAAGGTGCTCTTTGATGTAGTAATGTCTTATTTCCCTTTTAACTGAGTCTCCAGCTTTGAATCCAGATACAAACATAAAACGAAACAAAACAAAGGAACCTCTGTTAGCAAAAATTTTAGTTGCAAAGACTGATGACCTGAAAAACAGAGTTGACATAATGTGATTGGTCAGTTCACTATTCTGAAAAAAAGGAATCTTCTATCTACGGCTGGCTAAGAAAGACCAGCTGTGATGCAGAAAAGCTGAGAAATGGTAGGATAAAGTAAAGAAACAAAGAGGAGGGAAGAACTGGACATAAGAAAAGTGTAGGGAACAGAAGAAACAGCAAACTTGGTGGTGCCAGTGTTGAAGACAACGGTAACCACATTAGTGTAACAGCTGCTACGTTGCCGGCTTCTCATGATCCACATCTGCCAGCATTTGCCTTTACATAATTCCTCTCCCTTTGAACCTGAGTTGGGACTGTGACTTTTTCTAACCAACAGGAAGTGGCAGAAGTGATGCTGTGTCAGTTCTCGGCCTAAACCTTAAGTTCTGCCTTTGCCGTGGGGATGCCTGAGCTGCCACGTAAGAATTTTGTTACCTTGCTGGAGAACTACATGGAGAGGCCGCAGGAGAGTGACATAAGAGGGAAAGGCCCTGCGGCTACAGAGGTACAGAGAAAAGCCCAGCCATCCCGTCGTCCCAACCAAGCCCAGGATTCTGCTGGATGAATCCACAGGAGTGACCATTGGCAAGATCAATGGAAGAAATCACCCAGCTAAGCCCAGCCCAGACTGTAAAATTGTGAGCAAATAAAATGATCACTGTTTTAAGTCACTAAGTTTTGGGATGGTCTTATAATACAGCGAAAGATAACTGTCGATATGGTAATGGAGGAGGTAAGTCAGGGATCAAGACCCAGTGACTGTACACTCTGGGACAGTTTGGTGTAGACTGACAATGAAGGCTTGTGACCACAGCAAGCTTGGCTCAAATCCTCACTTTGTCATTTTTAGCTCTGTGGCCTTAGATGAGTTACTTAATCTCTCTGAGCCTCAGTCTTCTTCTCCACCAATTGAGAAAAATATTTCTTCCTTCACAGGATAGTTAGAAAATGAAAGGAGTGAAAGTTTTTGACACATATGAACAACCCACCAAATGTTGGTTCTGTTCCATGTCTTCTCTGTGGTTCCCTCACCCCCATA
>NW_012150430.1:299386-301640 GCF_000956105.1 Propithecus coquereli
AAAGAATCTTATCAGCATCTGGGGAAAAGCCTTTATATTAAAACTTCTTGTAGGTTTTAACTCTAGGCACATATATGCTTGCAAGGATATCTAGCCAAGGAATGTGATTTTTAAAAGAGAAAAGCTATTCTTTGGCCATCTTCCCAAAGAATCATTAATTCATGTCAGAGAATTGGGGAGGGCAGACACTCAGGAATGCTTTGCTAAGGAGCATGATGTGTCTGAGCAGTTATGACCCACAGTATCTGATGTGTTCCAGAGATCACTTGGCAATTAAAAATGCTGGAGGTAGGGAAACCTCTTCTCTGCATTTGTATAGCTCTTGAACTGTGTAGGACTTAATGCTAAAGCTACATTATGAGGTCAAGGCCAGGGCCCCCAACTTTTAGATGTTTGTGTCTCCTAGTTTCCACAAGTAAATATTTATTAAATAAAAACTTGACTGAGGATGCATATCAAAGAGAGGAGAAAGCGGCACCTCTTGGCAGATTTTATCCTCAAGGCAGGTTACCTCCTGCATAATTAAAAGGAAATCTTGCCAGGCTTGAAGGCTGCCTTGCTCCTTAAAAGAAATTAAAAATAAAAACATCAAGATGGTGGACAGAAGCAGCCCACAAGCATGCTGCTCTCAAGGAAAGGATCATAAACTGCAGGCAGATGCCTACCTACAGATCGATCTTCTCAGAAGGAACATTGTGAAACCTGAAAGAAGCAACATGGGACACTCAGAGTGAAGGAGAAGGTGACGGGGCAATTTATTCAACAAGATCTAAGGGATCTATGGGGAGGCATCTATATGTAGGAAAGATTAGGACAATAGAACACTGGGGTGCTGTGCTCACCCTGCAGGCACTGTGGCCAACTTGTGAGAGAGCTCCCTCCACCACCGCAGACCTCTGTCTGGACTGATTGGGAAGCTGCCTAGCATCTTTGCAGAGTCATTACACTGGAAAGCAGGCCTGGTAGGGATCTGGTGGCTGCTGATCCCAGGTTTCTACAGCTGACACCATCCTGAACTCTCAGGTGCATGATGTCAGGTCTGCACGGGACTCAGCTTTACAAATAGCCTTCACCTCACCCCCAATAGGCAGGAGAGGGAGCAGACTGGGCAGAACCTCCCCTGGGCCATACCCTGTGACTGGGAGCCAAGCACCCTCCCCTCCAGCAAAGCAAGATCTGAGCAGAGGAGTTTCCTTGGGCACTACAGGCTCCACCAGGAAGCTTTGGGTGACCACATCAGTGGGACCTGGAGGGGTGGGGAGGACTCCACAGTCCCTGGGCCACTGGAACCATCCCCCACCCACAAAGCTTGGCATCCATGATCCCTGAGCCAGCATAAGAGTAGCTGCCTGTGTGCACCTGCCTCCATGCCCAACTTTGGAACAGTTTGCTGCCAGTGCAGCCCTACCTTTGCACCCCAGGTTGAAACAGGCCACTGCATACGTGGTACTGCTTTTGTGGGCCCCAATTCCAGCTCTGAGGCGCCTGCAGCAGAGCCCGAGGTGATGCTCCTGTGGCTCCAGAGCTCCCACCAGGCCTGGGACACTGCCCTCAAGATTCCAGCACTGCACTTGGACCCCAAAATCCCACCTCTGAGTCTCCACCACTGCCGCTGGAAGAACTGCCCCAAGGTCTAATGCCTCACCAGGGACCCCTCTCCACCCACAGCCTTGAGATGCCATTACAGCTGGACTCTGGTTCAAGCAAATGCCCACAGCCTGGGATCCAACAACCAGTGCCTAGATAGTCTCACCTAGCTGCCACTGTCACCTCTGTGGGGAGACCCCAGGCAGAGCAATCCCCACAACATCAGCCTCCATGGAGAGGGTCTCCCCTAGTCCCCAACTTGAACTTCCTGCAATGACCTAGGTAACAACCCAACACTCAGCACAAAGATCACCCAGCACAGGCTTGAACTATGTAAATCACAGGTGAACAGGACAAAACAGAACAGGCACACTACAGGCTTTTAGGATACATGACCCCTCCCTGCCATGTCCACATTACAGAATGGGAAAAAAAGCACCATCTAGGGAATTCCCCTTCTTCTAATTAAGCAGGAGAATTCCCAGAAAAGGAGATCAGGTGTCCTACAAACCCAGTAGCCCTGAGCTGAGAAAAGAGGAATAAGATGAGAAGAAACTAGGAGAAAAAAAAATAAAAACCTGCAAAGTAAAATAAGAAAACAGTTGGATGCCCCCAAGGGATTACAATGGAGCTACAGAAGTGGACTCCAATCACAAAGTAGTTGTCA
>NW_012150430.1:301690-304241 GCF_000956105.1 Propithecus coquereli
TTGGGTTGTTTCCACAACTTTGCAATTGTGAATTGTGCTGCTATAAACATTCTAGTGAAGATTTCTTTCTTATAGAATCTTATTTTTATTTGATTAGATGCCCTGTAATGGAATTGCTGGATCAAATGGTAGTTCGACTTGTAGCTCTTTGAGGTATCTCCATATTACTTTCCACAAAGGTTGTACTAGTTTGTAGTCTCACCAGCAGTGTATGAGTGTTCCTATCTCTCCACATCCATGCCAGCATTTATTGTTTTGGGACTTTTTGATAAAGGCCATTCTCAGTGGAGTTAAGTAATATCTCATTGTGGTTTTGATTTGCATTTCCTTGATGATTAGAGATGTTGAGCATTTTTTATATTTTTTTGGCCATTAGTCTGTCTTTTTCTGAAAAGTTTCTGTTCATGTCCTTTGCCCACTTTTTAATGGGTTTATTTGATTTTTTTCTTGCTGATTTTCCTGAGTTCTATACAGAGTCCAGTTATCAGCCCTTTACTGGATGTGTAGCATGCAAATATTTTCTGCCATTCTGTAGGTTGTCTGTTTGCTCTCATGATAGTTTCCTTGGCTTTGCAGGAGCTTTTTAATTTATCAGGTCCCATTATTTATTTTTGTTGTTGCTGTGATTGCCTTTGGGGTCTTCTTCATAAATTCTTTCCCTAGGCCAATGTCTATAAGAATTTTTCCAACATTTTCTTCTAGAATTCTTATAGTTTCATGCCTTAGGTTTTAGTCTGCTATCCACAGTGAGTTGATTTTTGTGAGAGGTGAGAGGTATGGATCCTGTTTCAGTCTTCTACATTTGGATATCCAATTTTTGTAGTGCCATTTATTGAATAAGGATTCTTTTCCCCAGTGTGTGTTTTTGTCTGCTTTGTCAAAGATTAGATGGCTATATGGGGATGGTTTTATATCTGGGCTCTCAGTTCTGTTCCATTGGTCTATGTCTCTGTTCTTGTGCCAGTACCATGCTGTGTTACTTACTATAGCTTTGTAGTATAGTTTGAAGTTCTAATGTGTTCTTTTTGCTTAAGATTGCTTTTGCTATACGAGATCTTCTTTGGTTCCATATGAGGAATTATTTTTTCTAGACTTGTGAAAAATGATGTTGGTGTTTTAATAGGGATTGCATTGAATCTTTACATTACTTTGGGTAATATAGATATTTTAGCAAAGTTGATTCTGCTGACCCATGAGCATGGTGTGGTTTTCCACCTGTTTTCATCCTCTGCTTAACATTACCAATTTCTATACTCACCTTGTCATAGACAGTAACAAAAATGTATGGATAGGCACTGGTTCACAGATCACACTTTGAGTGGCCTGCCTTAGATAGGTCAACAGTATTCTCTCATTACCAGTGATTATTTCAGGGGTGTTCTTATGACTCAAGCTGGTCACATACACCTGAATGTTGGGACTTTTTATGGGAATGCCAGGACAGTTATTTTTCTTTTTTTCTGGCTAGATGCCATTTTGGACCACCAGAGACATGGCCTGAGAATGAGTGAATGCTAAGAAATCAGGACCAAAGGATGGCAAGTGAGAAGCTGGATATACTCCTGTATTGTGGGGAAATATAATCCCATATGTTAAAAATTGTGCTTAAACCAGAATTCATCTGGTTTTCTGTCATCTGCAGGAGAAAGAGTCCTATGTGATACAGTGATTAACTTGTATGTTTCCCCATGAACAAATGCTCACCAGCTTCTTTGCCAGTCATCTTTCCAAAATACAGATATGAGTGTGCTATTCTGGTTAAGAAAATCTTGTCTTCCCACTGTCCTCTGCATGAAGATCAGGCTTCTTAAACTGTCATTCAGAGCATTTCACAATTGGGCCTCCTTCTGCTATTTCAGCCTAACTTTTTGCTATTCTCATCCTCAGAAACATCTCCTATGCGTTAATGTGACCAGGCATGTACTTTTATAGATGTAGGTTTGTTCATGTTCTCTCTGCCACATTGCACTTCCCCTTCCCATACATCTTTCTTTCTTACTAAAAATAGAACCCTGAGAACCTCAGATACTCATCACTTTTAAATGTTAAGCCTTATTCATAGATGTTATTCCTGCTAATTCAAGGGCTAATTTTGAGAGTGTTAGCAAATGGGAAGATTGATGCATCCAGACACTTGATAAAAAACGCCTTTAGAACCCAAAGCTCTCATTTCATAATGATTCTAATATGGTTATATTATGAAAATCTCAGCATTAAGGTTAGATAAAGTGTGACTTTAAGTTATTGCAAAAATGAATAAGCAAGAAATAAAAACATATGTCCATACAAAACATGTACAAGGGCCGGGCGCGGTGGCTCACACCTGTAATCCTAGCACTCTAGGAGGCCAAGGCGGGTGGATCTCTCAAGGTCAGGAGTTCAAGACCAGCATGAGCAAGAGCGAGACCCTGTCTCTATTAAAAAATAGAAAGAAATGATCTGGACAACTAAAAATATATATATAGAGAAAAAATTAGCCTGGCATGGTGGTACATGCCTGTAGTCCCAGCTACTCAGGAGGCTGAGGCAGAAGGATTGCTTGAGCCCAGGA
>NW_012150430.1:304896-310585 GCF_000956105.1 Propithecus coquereli
GACAGTAGGATACTATTCAAGCTAAGAAGAAATGAGCTACCAAATCATGAAAAAAAAAAAAAAAAAAACACAGAGGAATCTTAAATGTATATTACTAAGTGAAAGAAGCCAATATGAAAAAGCTACATACTGAATGATTCCAACTGTATAACATTCTGGAAAAGGCAAGAATGTGGAGACGGCAAAAATACCAGTGATTATTAGGGCTTTAGTGGGAAGGGGGGTATGAACAAGCAGAGCACAGGGGATGTTTAAGGTAGTGAAACTGTTCTGTGAGATACTGCATTAGTGAATACAAGTTATACATTTGTCAAATCCCATAGAATGTACAACACCAAGAATGAACCTTAATGTAAACTGAGGATTTGGGGTGATAATGTGTCAATGTAGGTTCATCATTTAAACTAATGCTCCACTGTGGTTTGGGAAGTTAAAAGTGGGGTATATAGGAAATCTCTGTACTTTCCACTTCTGCTGTGAGCCTAAAATTGATCTAAAAAATAAAGTCTATTAAGAAAGAAGAAAAAGAGGAGGAGAAGGAGGAGGAGGTTGTTACTATATCACAAGGCCCAACTTCAGAGAGTTCCCTGACCCCTCTCTCCACTCCCTCCTGGCAGAAGAATTAATTGCTCCTTTATCTATCTTCCCATTGTGTAGTATTCTAACTTCTTTGGCAGTTTTTTTGTGTCACATTTTATTATAGTGTTTTCAGGTCACATTTTCCAAATGTGACCTGCCTGAGAGCAGAGACAATGCCTTATTTTGCTGATATTTCTACAGTGGCAGGAATACTACACAGTAGAGTTTAACAAATGCTAGCTGTGTGAATGTATGAAGGACATTCTACAGCTACTGTTTTAATGCAGTTTTAAAGGATTTTGCCTCAGAATCTGTTTTTCTTCAGGTTTTAGGGGGACCCTGAACACAGCTGTCTCCAAGTGGCTTCTCACAGGGACAGTGGTCAGGATGTCAGTGAGTGAGCATTGAGGAAACTTCCTAGGAAACAGGATTTATGAGAATCTTAAACTCATAACTAATCTATACTGAGTCTCTTGAAATAGTAGCATATGACCCTAGCAGAGCTTTTGGAAAACATTCCTCCTTAGAGACAATATGATCAAGTGAAATCTGGGACCAGACTTCTGTGGAGTGATGTGTCACTTGGGAGATGTCATAGAATGGTGGCAAGAAGACCTCACTCTCTCAGAAGCCTCCTCTGCCACTTCCCAATGGCTGTCTGAAGTGCTCTGGTGGGAGCTTCTTACAAGGATTAGCGGTTAAATGTATGTAAAATGTATGAAATGTATTCCTGGGAGGAATGGCATTTTAAACTTTTATTATTCATTATACTTTACTGGGAGTCATACGTAATATAGTTCTTGAAAGCATACAAAGGGGAATAGAAAAAACTATAAAGCTACTGGTGCTAAAGGTGGAAAGAAAAAGTTATCTAAGAAGTGATAGGGTACCTAAAATAGCTTCTCTGTACTTTCCAAATTTGCCAGTGTTTAGTGGACAAGGTGAATATTCTCAGAGACACAACTGCTTTAATTTTAGGATGAGAGCATGCTTTTTATTACAAGAAATCATTTATTAATACTTTTTAAACTAGAAGCATTGAGAATGTAGGAGATTTATTAGTCAGGGCTCTGCTACTCACTGTGTGATCCAGAAAAGTCACTGACCTTCTCTGAACTTTGGCTTTATTCATTGGTAAAATGGGTACAATAATACCTGCTCTGATTAACTGACAGGGTGGTTGTAAAAATCCACTGAGATTGCCAGAAGTAAAATTCTTTAAAAATAAGACAAACAAATTTATTGTTTACAGTTGATGCTACTGTAGAACGGATGAGTGCTATGAAGCATGGCCACTCAAGGCCAATGGAGTTTATTGTTAGTGGTAAAATATAAATAAATAAATATTATACCTTTAAAATTAGAAGGAGATTTTACCAGATTCAGAAAAAGAATCTTATCAGCATCTGGGGAAAAGCCTTTATATTAAAACTTCTTGTAGGTTTTAACTCTAGGCACATATACGCTTGCAAGGATATCTAGCCAAGGAATGTGATTTTTAAAAGAGAAAAGCTATTCTTTGGCCATCTTCCCAAAGAATCATTAATTCATGTCAGAGAATTGGGGAGGGCAGACACTCAGGAATGCTTTGCTAAGGAGCATGATGTGTCTGAGCAGTTATGACCCACAGTATCTGATGTGTTCCAGAGATCACTTGGCAATTAAAAATGCTGGAGGTAGGGAAACCTCTTCTCTGCATTTGTATAGCTCTTGAACTGTGTAGGACTTAATGCTAAAGCTACATTATGAGGTCAAGGCCAGGGCCCCCAACTTTTAGATGTTTGTGTCTCCTAGTTTCCACAAGTAAATATTTATTAAATAAAAACTTGACTGAGGATGCATATCAAAGAGAGGAGAAAGCGGCACCTCTTGGCAGATTTTATCCTCAAGGCAGGTTACCTCCTGCATAATTAAAAGGAAATCTTGCCAGGCTTGAAGGCTGCCTTGCTCCTTAAAAGAAATTAAAAATAAAAACATCAGGATGGTGGACAGAAGCAGCCCACAAGCATGCTGCTCTCAAGGAAAGGATCATAAATTGCAGGCAGATGCCTACCTACAGATCGATCTTCTCAGAAGGAACATTGTGAAACCTGAAAGAAGCAACATGGGACACTCAGAGTGAAGGAGAAGGTGACGGGGCAATTTATTCAACAAGATCTAAGGGATCTATGGGGAGGCATCTATATGTAGGAAAGATTAGGACAATAGAACACTGGGGTGCTGTGCTCACCCTGCAGGCACTGTGGCCAACTTGTGAGAGAGCTCCCTCCACCACCGCAGACCTCTGTCTGGACTGATTGGGAAGCTGCCTAGCATCTTTGAAGAGTCATTACACTGGAAAGCAGGCCTGGTAGGGATCTGGTGGCTGCTGATCCCAGGTTTCTACAGCTGACACCATCCTGAACTCTCAGGTGCATGATGTCAGGTCTGCACGGGACTCAGCTTTACAAATAGCCTTCACCTCACCCCCAATAGGCAGGGGAGGGAGCAGACTGGGCAGAACCTCCCCTGGGCCATACCCTGTGACTGGGAGCCAAGCACCCTCCCCTCCAGCAAAGCAAGATCTGAGCAGAGGAGTTTCCTTGGGCACTACAGGCTCCACCAGGAAGCTTTGGGTGACCACATCAGTGGGACCTGGAGGGGTGGGGAGGACTCCACAGTCCCTGAGCCACTGGAACCATCCCCCACCCACAAAGCTTGGCATCCATGATCCCTGAGCCAGCATAAGAGTAGCTGCCTGTGTGCACCTGCCTCCATGCCCAACTTTGGAACAGTTTGTTGCCAGTGCAGCCCTACCTTTGCACCCCAGGTTGAAACAGGCCACTGCATACGTGGTACTGCTTTTGTGGGCCCCAATTCCAGCTCTGAGGCGCCTGCAGCAGAGCCCGAGGTGATGCTCCTGTGGCTCCAGAGCTCCCACCAGGCCTGGGACACTGCCCTCAAGATTCCAGCACTGCACTTGGACCCCAAAATCCCACCTCTGAGTCTCCACCACTGCCGCTGGAAGAACTGCCCCAAGGTCTAATGCCTCACCAGGGACCCCTCTCCACCCGCAGCCTTGAGATGCCATTACAGCTGGACTCTGGTTCAAGCAAATGCCCACAGCCTGGGATCCAACAACCAGTGCCTAGATAGTCTCACCTAGCTGCCACTGTCACCTCTGTGGGGAGACCCCAGGCAGAGCAATCCCCACAACATCAGCCTCCATGGAGAGGGTCTCCTCTATTCCCCAACTTGAACTTCCTGCAATGACCTAGGTAACAACCCAACACTCAGCACAAAGATCACCCAGCACAGGCTTGAACTATGTAAATCACAGGTGAACAGGACAAAACAGAACAGGCACACTACAGGCTTTTAGGACACATGACCCCTCCCTGCCATGTCCACATTACAGAATGGGAAAAAAAGCACCATCTAGGGAACTCCCCTTCTTCTAATTAAGCAGGAGAATTCCCAGAAAAGGAGATCAGATGTCCTACAAACCCAGTAGTCCTGAGCTGAGAAAAGAGGAATAAGATGAGAAGAAACTAGAAGAAAAAAAAAATAAAAACCTGCAAAATAAAATAAGAAAACAGTTGGATGCCCCCAAGGGATTACAATGGAGCTACAGAAGTGGACTCCAATCACAAAGTAGTTGTCAAAATGACAGAAATGGAATTCAGAATGTGGATGGCAAATAAGATGAATAGAATTGGAGAGAAAGTTGAAAACCAACACAAAGAAGTCAAAAGAATTTCAGGAAATCAATGAAAAAGTCACTAAAGAGATAGTGAAAGGCTATAACAGAACTTAAAGAAATGAAAGAGTCAATTAGGAAACTTCAAAACACAGCAGAAAACCCCAACAACTAAACCAAGGAGAAGAAATAATGTCAGAGCTTGAAACAAGGCTCTCAAACTAACCTAATCATTCAAAGAGGCAGAGAAGAGAATAAAAAAGAATGAGCAATCACTGAGATAGATATGGGTCTATGCAAAGAAAACTAACATACAAATTATAGATATCCCTGAGGGAGAAAAAGAAATAGCTAAAAACATGAAAATTCTATTTGAGGAAATTATTGAGGAAAACTTCCCTTGTATTGCCAGAAATTCAGATATCCAAATACAAGATGGTCATCAAACACCGGGAAGATTGACAGCAAATAGGACATCACCAAGATACATAGTAATTGAACTGGACAAAGTCAAAATGAAGGAGAAAACTCTACAAACCACAAGATGAAAGCAAAGCTAACCTACAAAGGAAAACCCATCAGACTAACTGTAGATTTCTCAGCAGAAACAATACAAGCCAGAAAGCATTGGGGCCCCATCGTCAATCTTCTTAAACAGAACAACTGCCAGCCCATAATTTTGTATCCTGAAAAACTAAGTTTCACAATTGATGGAGAAATTGAATCTTTTCCAGACAAGCAAACACTGAGGGAATTTGTCATGACTAGATCTGCCCTGAAGGAATAACTCAGAACTGCATTACACAAGAATCAGCACAGTAGATGGCCATCAGTGTAAAATCACCCAAAAAAGCTAAACATCACAAGTCTTATAAAACAATAGCACAAAAGGAAAAACAAAGCAATAAGAACAGCATCCCACATATCAATTTTATCACTTAACATTAACGGTCTGAATGCTCCACTCAAAAGACATAGGCTGGCTGAATGGATGAAAAAATACAACCTAAGTATCTGCTGTCTCCAGGAAACACATCTAAACTACAAGGGTACACACAGGTTCAATGTGAAAGAGTGGAAAAAAATATTCCGTACAAACGGAAACCAAAAGAGAGCCGGTGTACCCATACTCAAATCAGATAAAATTGACTTTAATTCCACAAAGGTAAAGAGAGACAAATAAGGTCATTATAAAATGGCGTAGGGAGTAATTCAACAAGAACACATCATGATCCTAAATATATAGCTCCCAACATTGGAGACCCAAGATACATAAAGCAAATTTTACTGGAGCTAAGCTAAACAAAGAAATAAATAGTAGCACCATAAATGCCAAGGAATTCAATGCCCACTGTCAGAGGTGGACACATCATCAAAGCAGAAAATAAATAAGGAAACACTATTTCCCAAAATATGGAAAAACTGTATTTT
>NW_012150430.1:310635-313544 GCF_000956105.1 Propithecus coquereli
CACACCCCAAACAACTAAGGAGAAAAGAAATAAACCTGCCTTGGCCTCAGTCTCCAATTTGTAAAACGAGAAAGCCACACTGGATTCCCCAGTCAGAATAAAAGTTTCTTCAAGGTCTTCCAAGACCGTAGCAGACGTCTCACCTCCTGTTGCCTGTATGAGCTCTTCATGAACAGTGAGATTAAAGGTTGCTCTCCTGCAACACTTTAATTGCACAGCTTTAAGTAGGGAAAGAATCAAAATACTCCTGTAGATTCTCTTTTGTAATTTTATTTCTAATTGTGTTCTTATTGTTTCCATTTTCTTTTAAAAGAGAAATTAAAGCCTCAAGTTGCCAAATGACTACACACATTTCCTCCTCATACACCTGCCCTAGCAGGTTAACCTAAAACAATTTTCTAAAATGTATTTTTAATAAGAAGCTTCGTTCCCTGAAAGTTGTCTTGAGCATTTTTTTTTCCTTCAGACCTCTTACAGGACTCTGGAGTTTTCATACCTCAGTGACAAGAGCATAACAAAGGAATTCAGCTCAATTTAGTAATTACCTTGTGTTAGTCTAGCTAAGAGTTGTTTTGCTCTTAATGGCTTAGGAGGAGAGTCATTTGAATGCTTTGATTCTAGTAATAAAAGTTCCAATGGGTAGGGTGGGCAAATTCCCATGTAATGTTTAGCTTATTATAATGACCATATCGAAAGCTTTTGCAAAGCAAATTTTTACTGGAGACTCCAAATAAGGGCAGGTCAATGTGGATGAAGGTATGAGAAAATAGGAGAGCCAAAGTCAGTCTGGGAGAGTCCGTCTCTCTCCGAATTAGGCCCCATGATGATGGTGGACATTTGTTTTTGTCCCTTCTCATAGCAAAAGAGAAAGTTCCCACCAATATTCTCCCCATGTGCTTCAAGGATGCTGACTCAACCCCACTGTATTAGCACTCTCCAGAGAAACAGAACCAATAAGATATACATTACATATATATGTATATATGTGTGTGTATGTGCATACATATATATATATATATATGTGCACACACACATATATACATAGAGATATTTATTAGGAAGAATTGGCTTCTGTACTTATGGAGGATAAGGAGTCCCCTGATCTGCCATCTGCAAGTGGGACACCCAGGAAAGCTGGTGGTATAATTCAGTCCAAATCTGAAGGCCTGAGAACCAGGAGAGTCCCTGGTGTCAGTCTCATTCTGAGGACAGAAGAACACTGCTGTTCCAGCTGAAGCAGGCAGGTCGCAAAACGGGGTGAATTCTTCCTTCCTTCCCTCAACTTTTGTTCCATTCAGGTCCTCAAGAGATTTATCGATGCCCACCCACAGTGGAGAGGGTCATCTGCTTTACTGAATCCACTGATTCGAATCCTAATCCCATTGGGAAACACTTTTACAGACACATCCAAAAATAATGTTTAGCCAAATATCTGGGTGGACCTCATGATCCAGTCAAGTTAACACATAAAATTAACCATCACACCAGCCTTCACGGTGGAGCATGCACATCAGATCACAGTTTCTCAAACTATCTATGGTGAAGGAGCCCCAACCCATCCACTGTGTACTGATACTTGTGTAAAATACAATAAAAATGAATCGTTCAAAAACTGACACACAAAACAAAGACATGAATTATAAGCCTCATTTTTCATTATTAGATTCAATTACCGTGTTAAATTACAATAAATATTTCTTTTTTTGGCTTATAAACAACAGAAATTTATTTCTCACCATTCAGGAGGCTGAGAATCTAAGATCAAGATTCTGGTAGATTCAGTGACTGGGGAGGGCCCACTTGCCAGTTCACAGATGGTACCGTCTCACTGTAACCTCACAAGGTAGAAAGGGTGAGGCAGCTCTTTGGGGCCTCTTTTATAAGGGCCCTGATTTCATTTGTGAGGGTTTGGTTCTCATGATCTAATCATTCCCCAAAGGCCCCACCTCCTAATATCATTACATTAGTGATTAGGTTTGTTTTCTTTTTATTTCAGCATCTTATGGGAGTACAAATGTTTAGGTTACATATATTGTATTTGCCCCACCTGAGTCAGAGCTTCAAGAGTGTCCATCCCCTAGATAGTGCACACCGCACCCATTATGTGTATATATACCCATCTTCTCCTCCCCCCTCCCACCTGCCCAACACCTGATGTATGTTACTACATAAGTGTTGATTGATTAATACCAATTTGATGGTGAGTACATGTGGCACTTGTTTTTCCATTCTTGTGATACTTTACTCAGTAGAATGGGCTCCAGCTCTATCCAGGATAATATAAGAGGTGCTAGATCACCATCGTTTTTTGTGGCTGAGTAGAACTCCATGGTATGCATATACCACATTTTATTAATCCACTCATGTCTTGATGGGCACTTGGGTTGTTTCCACAACTTTGCAATTGTGAATTGTGCTGCTATAAACATTCTAGTGAAGATTTCTTTCTTATAGAATCTTATTTTTCTTTGATTAGATGCCCTGTAATGGAATTGCTGGATCAAATAGTAGTTCGACTTGTAGCTGTTTGAGGTATCTCCATATTACTTTCCACAAAGGTTGTACTAGTTTGTAGTCCCACCAGCAGTGTATGAGTGTTCCTATCTCTCCACATCCATGCCAGCATTTATTGTTTTGGGACTTTTTGATAAAGGCCATTCTCAGTGGAATTAAGTGATATCTCATCGTGGTTTTGATTTGCATTTCCTTGATGATTAGAGATGTTGAGCATTTTTTATATTTTTTTGGCCATTAGTCTGTCTTTTTTTGAAAAGTTTCTGTTCATGTCCTTTGCCCACTTTTTAATGGGTTTATTTGATTTTTTTCTTGCTGATTTTCCTGAGTTCTATACAGAGTCCAGTTATCAGCCCTTTACTGGATGTGTAGCATGCAAATATTTTCTGCCATTC
>NW_012150430.1:313755-316209 GCF_000956105.1 Propithecus coquereli
AATCCACCATGATAAAGTGGGCTTTGTCCCAGGGATGTAAGGATGGTTCAACATATATAAATCAAGAAATGTGATTCATCACATAAACAGAAGCAAAAACAAGGACCATATGATCATCTCAATAGATGCAGAAAAAGCATTCATCAAAATCCAGCACCCTTTCATGATAAAAACCCTCAAAAAACAAAACAAGTCATAGAAGGAATATATCTCAAAATTATAAATTCCATATATGACAAACTCACAGGCAACATCATACTGAGTGGAGAATAGTTAAAAGCATTTCCCCTAAGAACTGAAACAAAGCAAGGGTGCTCACTGTTACCACTTCTATTCAACATAGTGCTTCAAGTCCTAGCCAGAGCAATCAGGCAAGAGAAAGAAATGAAGGGTTTCCAAATCAGGAAAATGAAAGTCAAACTATTGCCTTGCTGATGATATGATCTTGTATATAGAAAATCCCAAAGACTCCACCAAGAGACTCCTGAAATTGATAAATAAATTTAGCAAAATCTCAGATTAGAAAATCAATGTACACAAATGAGTAGCATTTCTATATACCAATAACAGACAAGCTGAGAGTCAATTTAAAGAGTCAATACCATTCATAACAGCTACAAAGAAAATAAAATACTTAGGAATATGCTTAATCAAGGAGGTGAAAGATCTCTACAAGGAGAACTAGGAAACACTGAAAAAAAGAAATCGAAGATGACAAAAACAGATGGAGAAACATATCATGCTCATGGATCACTAGAATCAGCATTGTTAAAATGGCCATACTGCCCAAAGTGAATTATAGATTCAACACAATCCCCATCAAAATACCAATGTCATATTTTATAGATCTAGAAAAAATAATTCTATGCTTCATTTGGAATCAGAAATGAGTCCAAGTAGCCAAAGCAATCTTAAGCAAAGAGAACAAATCAGTAGGCATTACATTACCAGACTTCAAACTATACTACAAGACCATAGTTACCAAAACAGCATGGTATTTGTACAAAAATGGAGACACAGACCAATGGAACGGGACAAACAACCCAAATTTAAAACCATCTACCCACAACCTATTGATCTTTGACAAAGCAGACAACAATGTACACTAGGGAAAGAAGCCCTATTCAACAAATGGTGCTGAGAAAACCAGCAACATGCAGAATAATGAAACAGGACCCCTATCACTCACCACTTAAAATATTAATTCAAGATGGACAAAAGACTTAAACATAAGGCACAAAAGCCATAAAAATTCTAGAAAAAAATGCAGGAAAACTCTTCTAGATATCAGCCTAGGCAAAAAAATTTATGACTAAGACCCCAAAGGCAATTACAGCAACAACAAAAATAAATAAAGTGTGCTTGATTAAATTAAAAAGCTTCTGCACAGCAAAGGAAGTAATCCACAGAGGTAACAGACAACTTACAGAATGGGAGAAAATATTTACAAATTATACATTTGATGAAGGGCTAATATGCAGAATCTACAAAGAACTCAAACAAATAAGCAAGAAAAAACAAACAAACCTGTTAAAAAGTAGCCAAAGATGTGAACAGAAACTTTTCAAAAGAAGATACACAAATGGCCAACAAACATATGAAAAAATGCTCAATGTTACTAATCATCAGGGAAATGAAAATTAATACCACAATAAGATATCATCTTACCCCTATCAGAATGGCTATTATTAAAAAGTCCAAAAACAATAGAAAGGAACATTTATACACTGTTGGTGGGACTGCAAATTTGTACACCCTCTATGGAAAACAGTGTGGAGACTTCTCAAAGAACTAAAAGTAGACATACTATTAGATCCAGCAATCTCAATACCGGGTTTCTACCCAAAGAAAAAGAAGTCATTTTATAAAAATGACACCTTCACTTGAATGTTTATTGCATGCCAGGCATGATGGCTCATGCCTGTAATCCTAGCCTACTGGGAGGCCAAGGCAGGAGAACTGCTTGAGCTCAGGAGCTCAAGAGCAAGACTTCATCTCTACTAAAAACAGAAAAAATTAGTTGGGTGTTATGGCATATGCCTATAGTTCCAGCTACTCAGGAGGCTAAGGCAGGAGGGTCACTTAAGCTCTCGAGTTTGAGGTTGCAGTGAGCTATAAGAATGCCACTGAACTCTAGCCTGGGGGTACAATGAGACTATGTCTTTAAACAATAAATAAATAAAGATTAAAAAGCATGTTTATTGTAGCACAATTGACAATTGCAAAGATGTGGAATCAACTCAAGTGCCCATCAATTCATGAGTGGATTAACAAAATGTCATATACATATACCATGGAGTACTGCTCAGCCACAAAAAGGAATGAGTTAATGTCTCTTGAAGAAATTTGGATGGAATTGGAGACTATTATTCTAAGCGAAGTATCTCAAGAATGGAAAACAAACACCATATGTATTCCCTAATAATTTGAAACTAATTGATGGGTACACATGGA
>NW_012150430.1:316944-327166 GCF_000956105.1 Propithecus coquereli
AAAAGTCTTTGTACAGTTTACGCTTCACTAATTTCAGAAAAATAAGTGCTATAAATTTACCCTCCAAATCTCTTGAAGTTTTAATTATATACATTTATTTTATACTTATTTTAGTTTTGTGGATGTTAAATAATGAATTGTTAGTTTAATTATTTGAGTCAGCCTTTCTGATTGAAAACAGTAAAGGCTGATTTTAAAACAAAAACTTTGTTATTCAACATTCATAAACGTAAATAAGTGTAAATGAACTTTAGGTTTTATATCTGGGTTAGTGTAAAAAACCTGTAGATAAAAGGTAAAAAACCTATTCTGTAGATAACATGGATTGGTGGATATGTGTGATCCTGAGAGTACAAATGTCTGTTCACAAACAGAAATTTTAGGTAGTATTTCAGATGTTCGAGGTCCAAGTTAAAGGCTTCACAAAGTAAGGGGAGACTCTGGTAATATATAGGTTACAGATGAAACAAAAAATTTCACAAAGGCAAATATATGATATGAAGAAAGAGTAAAGTTGGAAAATGGGAAAGCGAGGGAGGGCAGAAGGACCCAGAGGACCCAGGAGGGGCAGAGGTGTTACTGAAAACTCAGCACTTGTCCATAAGGCTGAATCAGAAGAACAAGGACTAGTATTTTGGGGATGAGGAAAGAGATTTTACTTTGCCAGCAAAGGAGGTACTCACTCTTCTAGGGGAAGAGGTCGCGTAAGGCAAGGAGTTCAGGAGGATTAAGGTTTCCACCTTAGGTTCACAGGCTACCTAACTGGGTGTGGTGCAGGGGTCCAGGATGATACACCAATCACAGTGATGTCATGGATTCTCTGAAGAATAGTCTCTCTTGACACCTGATCACCACTTTCCCTTCTCAGGTGGGGCTGATCAGGACAGCAATGTTGAGAGCCTTCGAGCTGTGACCCCAGGATGCAGGGTCCTCTGAGGGAGCAGATGTGACTATTGGCTTCTGATTCTTTGTCTCTTTGAACACAGGACTTCTGAGAACATCAAGTGGGCATTTCACAGCCGAAATCCTCCTTTGAGTTTCTCATTATCCCACATAGGGTAAATTCCTTCTTTCCTTTCAGAGAAGGAAAAATTGGAAATAGTTTATCACTTTTAAAAATTAATAAAAGAAACACATTTTTATTAATTAAAATGAAGAGTCACATTATTCTTGGTTAATGAATGAATGTCTGAGCTTCTTAGAGAAGAGGAGTGAGAGAAGTGATCCCAGCCTCTCATTATTTTCTTTTTGTTCTCAGCTCAGGGCAGAGCCAAGAGAAGGAAAGGTGGAACACTGAGGGGTAGACTTCTTTCTATTTGACCTGAGTTCTCCAAGGGTGAGCCTTCCAATTCTTTCCATGAGATCCCAGGTCCATGATGTCGGAGGATGTCACTTGCTACATACAGTCGCTCTGGAAAACAGAGCCCTCAGATGAGGGCTCACAGGAAGGCAATCAGACCTAAGACACTTCTCAGAGTCCCTGCTCTGCCCATCAGTGGGACCTGGGCAATGGGTGTTCCCCAAAAGGTGACCATGTGAGAGGTTAGGAAAGGACTACCTGTTGGTCTAGAGTCAGAACTTCTGTTTCTTGACTTTCTATAAGTACTTTGACTTCCTGGGTGCTCAGATTCCTCTTTGACGTAACCACTGATGTCTGTGAGTCACGTGGTGGTTGTGAGCAGCATGTGGGATGATGTATGTGAAAGAACTTTATAAATGAAACCACATACACATGTTAACCTGGTTAATATTATTGACAACTTGACCTTGTCTATTGGTTGACCTTGTCTGCTGATCAGACTTTATTTTTCTAAATTCAACAAAATAAGGGGGGAAAAAAGGTTAAGGTAACGAAGGTTCCCCTCCCCCCCCCTCCCCCCCCCGAACAAAACTTAAAAACCCAAAGATCCCCCAAAAAAGGAATCCCGCAAGAACCCCAAGGTCCCACCCTCCCTAAAAAAAAACCCCCCGGGTTCCCAAGGTGGAAGAATTTGCCAGAGAAAAACAGAGGAGGGAAGGAAGCTGCTTTCGGTTCTGAAAAGGTGATTAATCTTTCCCCTTCTTTCTAGGTCCCTTTTTAAAGCATGTCCTATGCATCTCAGGGATTCAGTTCACCCTGCCCTAGTCATGGGAGGGGGTGGCCATGGGAACACATATGTGAACAAAGGCCTTGAGGAGAGTCTAGAGAGTGTACTGAGAAGTCGTGAGCGGGGCTAAGGGGGGTGGGATAGCAGGCTTCAGGTGACCCTGCCCAAACTGGGCAAGCAAGTCGATCATATCCTGACTGCTGCTTTGTATCTCCTGTCTTCTGCAGCCCCCAGGCCAGCATCATGATACTATCCATTTTCATCAACCCTTATGTCCAGACCCCCTCTGTGAAGCGTGCCACAGAACAATTGTTGAAGCCAAGCCACTGGGAGTCCCTGGAAGATGCTGCTCCCTCTGTGTTCCTTTGTGCTTCTACCATTTCCATGTGACAGCCATCACTCACCCTGTCCTCCATGCTCTCAGCAAGCCCTCCAGGAGACATAATTCCAGCCCCGCTACCTGAGTCTTCTCCACCCCCACCCTCCTTTCTCTCACATAACCTGATGACCCCCTTACCTGAACTACTTTCATCCTGACCACTGGGTGACTCTCTGCCACCAGAGCCTGTTCCTACTTTGGATTCCAAATTCCCAGTAGACCATTCTCCACCCCAGCCACTTGTCTTTCCCCTCTCCCACCACATCACACTAAGGGAGAAGATCCTGTTCTCTGACCAGAGGCTGCTTTCTCTCTGAATACCACCTTTTTATTTGGCTCCAGTCTTTCCCAAGGTATCAACCCCTTTACCAAATTTATTCCCAACAATGGATCCCATTGATTTCCACACTCATCATCACACACTGCTGACCCAGTCTGCTTCACCACCACCAGATGGCACTTTAGTTGTCATTCAATCTAAATCTATTCCATCTCAATAGATTTGAGTAGCATGGGAGACAGAATTCACTTTTAAAAAAAAGTGACTTTAGCTCTGTTTGTTTTGTTTTCAATTAATAAGCACCAAACAATTATTTTTCGAATGAATGAGTGAATTATTTCCAGGTGGTGCTGAGGTTGGCCGTGAATGCTATCATAGTGCCCAGTAGACTTGTAAGATTTAATTCAATAGTGATCAGTCATTTATAGGAAGGCATTTCTGGAAAAGGCAGAGAGATGGGATTTTGCCAAATAGCAAGGATTAAAGGGGATTGGATGAGACCTATTCGAAGTGGAAATTTTTAAACAATATTGGTTACCTTATAGACCATGAAATCTGCCTTGACAAGGGAGAAAATGAAGACAAAACTTGGTGGATTGATGAGTAAGTAGAACAATTAATGACCTGAAGTTCAAAAAAATGACAAATTGAGGGCATATGCTGGAAGAATAGAGGGACGAGGTCAAAGTGTGGAAAGTCAAACTGTATTATTACAAATGTCGGAGGTGTTCCTGATGATAAGTCCTGGGTGTGGCAGTAACTGAACTGGAATAGAGGTAAAAGAACCTAAGATGGAAAGATGGAGGAATTGAGAGGCCAGGCTATCGGGTGATCTATCCATGTGGTGTTGGGGTCCTCCACTGATTCTCCATCTCTACAAGTTCCTAACCCTTGGCCCCATCCCACATTTTGTCCTCCCCAGGGCCTCCCTAAACTCTGCGTTCTTTCAGCAACTCTCAGCTTGAGACACTGCAGGGTCAAGGGCAAAACCCTGGACTAGAAAATAGAAGTGGAGTAAGGGGGCTGTAGTGGACATCTGTTTCTTGTTTTTGTTTTGATACCCCACCATCATAAATTTTTCTGGAAAAACTACCTCAAGTGTCCTATAGGAAACCCATCACATTTTTGAGTCCCAGTCTGTACAGGTGGAGTTGTGTTCTCTCCAGATCCCTATTTTAAGAGGTGAATATGTGCCCAGTATTGGCCAAAGACAGCATTCTGTAAAGGTTCATGGTGAGCCCCCAGATATCTGCAACCCTGCACAGTTCAGGACTCACCTCTGGATCATGAGCTGCAGGTGTTCTGGGGGATATCTACCATGCTCCACCAAGCCCACAAAGATCAAAGGCGGCACCTCCATCCTGACAGGTGAACTGTACACACAACATGCAAGATCTTGCATGTTGTTATCAAGCATAGATGGAAGGAAAGCGCTGAGATCACCTTCCCTAAAGAGGGGGCTGCCATGCCTGACAACAGCCCTGTAGATATTGCTTTAGTACCCAAAGAACAGCCCCATGTGCACTTCTATCAAATGGCATCAGTAAGCTCTGCAGTGCCCTGATCAGCCTCAAGGAAGTGGTGTATGGATCAGACTGGGAAAGGTGGGGAGCAGGGCAGGGTCATGATATGGGCAGAATGGAACACAAACACATTTGTTCCAACAGCGAGGGCATTCTTTTCCATCTTCGTTTTTTTTTTTTTTTTTTTCCCTTACTTTCCCACTCACTCTAAGTCATTTTTCCCTTATTCACAGCTTTATTTTACCCTGGGAGATAAGTGGCTGCCTGGTCAACATTCCTGCCACTGACAGCTGGGTGATCCTTTTGCCCCGCAAACATCATCAATCCAGGCAAAATGAAGAAATATGCAGGGAGGGGAACCACTTCCTCAAGGTGACTTTCCAGTAAGGAAACCATGACATCAAGGTCAAAGTGTGCTTCCCCAACACATGAGCATGCCCTACATAACAGATTCTTAGTCAGCATCTACCCTGTTCCTAAGACCCTCCCCAAACCAGCCCAGTATCCACCATAGCAATAACCCCCCAAACACTCCCACCCACCTGTGTTATGTTCTGGCACTGACAACTTTTTCTAAAAAATGACTAAACAACTATTTTCTTAAATATATACCTAACTTTGACCCTCTCTTCAGATATGGAAGACCTATCTTCTTTACTGCTCTACAGGATATGAAATAGCCAATAAGGGGAAGAGTGTGGTCTGCAATATGCCATTAAGGCAAAGGTAAGAGGTAGGAAGCAGAGCCCGTCTTCTCAGACTTCATCACGGAGGGAAGGGGGTTTGGGGGCACATGATATCCATTCCTCAACAAGAGCTCCAGAGGACTGGTCATCTTTTAGAATACAAAATAGGCAATCTGGAAGAGCTGAACTAATTCCTACCTTTCCCTAAGCACAAGCTCTAGGTTACCCAAAACTTATGCACAACCAAGTACACAGAAAAGACACCACTCTTATTAGAACATTTATTGAGAGGAATTGATGTTTCAATGAAGACATCAGAGTTAATCAGGGAGAGGTAACCAGATGCTACAAGAATGGCTGCAGGGTCTCCTGCAGAAGAGGCATCAGAAAAGTGGAGAGCAAGACGCTCTTGTTTGAAATCACATTGTGCCAAATTGGAGGGGAACAAGTCCTTGGCATGAGGCTGCCCCCAGGAGAATTCTGAAGTTGCAAGGCTTGGAGGGTCAATGCCTCAGATTGTTCGGACAAGTGGACAATTCTTCAGTGCTATCTAGAGAAAACATCTTCAGAACAGGCTGAAATCTATTTCAAACCTTCTGTACTTTGCTCAAACTTAGGCCATCTCTACTTGTTAGCAGTTGTGCTGGCCTCATCATTCACGGAGGAACTAGATGCCATTAGATGGGAATTGTTCACCAAAAAAACGTCAAAAATCCGTATTCATCTCTCTTTTCTTCTTTATTCCTGTTATATAGAAAGAGATTTCCCCTAGATGAGGAGGGAATGCTGACTAGAGACATTGGGTGCCAGTTGGTCCCAGAGGGAACAAAAGGTCTCAGATAAGGGGGTGGAGGGGGAAGGCACAGCTTAGGTGGAGTTTGGAGGGAAATGTGCCAGAACCTGCTGGAGATTTCATGGGAAGAAATTGTAGAGCAGAACAGGAAGAAAAAAGATAGAAGCGGAGATCAACCCCAGAGAAGCTTGGAGCCCAGTGGAGATGGTAGGTGGGGCTTTCCTTTCTCCTTCTCTTACACTTTTGGTAGTCAGTGGGCCTCTGAACTGCTTGGGAGCTTTTCCACCCCCACCAGCCCAATGGCTGCTGCGACCACTCAACTGGGATCTTATTGAAAATAAAGCATCAGGCTTTCAGCCCCTTCGGGTAGCTCCCTATAGGCACAGTCTGGAGCTGAGATGGCAGGTGCCATACTGCTTCTCCACCTATAGTGGCCCTTTGTCCTCCTCAGGGAGCTCTAGCCCTTCGGTTTTCATGTTACCTGTTCCCAAACAGACAGTTCCCAACTCCTGCCCAGACTGCAGTGGGCCCTGGAGAACTTGTGTGATTCCAGAGCTTGGACATTCCATGAGCGTTTCCTTCCAGGGAGAGGGACCAGAAGGGCTGGAGTGGAGTGCCTGCTCTTCTCCATTCAGACTCTCTTTCTCTCCCACCCCTCCCCCACCCCTTCCCCACCCTCCGTAGCCAAGAGGGATGATTGAGCCAAGATTTTCAAAAGTGGTTGCCTCCTCTCTGTCAGTGCACCCACAAGTCTGAGGTTTCCACAGAGAGTGGGGCCCACACTTTTCCACTTGAGGACCTGCAGGGAACCTAGGGGTGCTCGATCTAGGAGTTCCCTGCCCGCTGGCACTCTCTGGAGATGCCCTGTAGGTGAGACAGGCACACAGGCTGGATTCTGTTCCCCCAAGACTCAATGGGGTTGCTTGAGGGCACAGAGGGGAGATTTGAGAACTAAACTCAGGAGGCAAGGGAGCCCATGTGGGCAGAACTGACAGGAGAGTGCAGCGTGGGTCTGAGCTGCAGGGAACTGGTGGAACACCCACCCTCACAGGAAAGCTGCCCTTTCAGACGGAAGTGGGACCTCAAGGTGTCATTGCTGGTGAGCTCAGTGAGTTTGGACTCTCGTTTGCAACCAGAAACTGAGAGGTGACACACAGGGTAGGGGAGAAGGGAGAAGAGTGAAACTCACTCCCCACAGCCAGTCTGAGAATCCCAGATGGCCCCTTCCCCAGGAGCAGACTTTCCTGTTTGGTGAGGCTGCTTCAGCCCCTCCCCAGTGGCTTTCCCCAGCAGCCGGCCTGGGAGCCAACTTTGATCCCTGTTGAGACAGTTCTAGGGCCAGTTCAGCCTCCTCCACCCACCTCTGCTGTGGTGGAGAACTGGGAATGCCCTGAGAGCTTCAGGGCCCACCCACTGCCTGGGGCATTTGAGTGCTTCTCTTGAGAGGCTAGAGCTGGTCACAGGCCCCAAAGAATGTGAGACCTCATTACAGAGGGGATCAATAGGACCATCAATCAGCAGTCTCAGGGGCCTCTGACTTGAGTTTCTAATCTAGGCCATCTGGACTTATAACTTAGAATGGGCTTGTGAATTCTGTAGGGATGAGAGAGTTTAACTTGCTGACAAAATGGTCTGCATGAAGCCTGTCCAGTCCTTCACAATATAGGACACTGCTTCAAGGTTCTACACCATTTTAAGGAATAATAGATATGACTTGTATTTCATACAGGTTTGATGAATAGAAGGCACTTTACACATTAGCTCATGGTATTTTTCAACACTCAAACAGATTGTTAAACCATTGCTTAGATGAGAAGCCTGAGGTTCGTACTGCATACTACTTTACCCATAGTCACAGCTGAGGTGTCACAGATCATGGATATTGTTGCTTTGTGATGAGTTGGTAGATTGATTTTAAATTGGCAGGGGCAGAGTTTAGTTATATATTTTCAAGATCAAAAGTTATAAGCACCAGTGTGGATTTAAGATTTACTAGTTCATTAGGAAATGGCCAGGTTATTCCATGCCTTTTCGTGTGTGCAGAGTGAGCATGTCTCTGTGAGTGTATATAAAAGTCGTGTGCCACGTCAGCAATGAGCACAATCTGACTGCAGCCACAAACTCTGAGCTTTCTATACACATCGTGTTCAGTGTTGTTATCTCCACTACACTCCTCCAGACATTGGCATGGAATCCCTTGGCCAAAACAGAACATTCATTCATGGTGATTTAGGGATACCTTTTTAGGATATACCCATGGACTTCATCGCAGTGACTCGGGCTTGCTGAACACACCCCAGAGAAAGCTATTCATGGATGTGATGCTGGGAAACATCAGTCAGCTGATCTCCACAGGTGCCCATCAGCATTCATTTATTAATCAACAAACATCAAGAACAGCTCCCCCATGTCACACCCTGCCCCTGATGGGAGGGGAGATGAACAGTTGTTCAGTGGATGGGGAATTTCAGTTTTGCAAGATGAAAAAGTTCTACAGACCTGTTGCACAAGAAAGTGCGTATAGTCAATACTACCATGCACTACACCTAAAAATAAGTCATTGGTAAATGTCATGTGGTTTCTTTACCACAATAAGAAAGACTCTTGAAATGATACCTGAAGCCGTTATTCCTCAATGTACCTCAGGATTATAATCAATGCATTGGACAAGAAAGAAGTAATTGATCTGAAAGGTGTCCAGAACTCATCAGGCAGCTCCTCCCCTCTCCCCAGCCATCCTGCTGAAAGTTTTGTTTACACCATTCCTGACCATTCTCCCAGCTCTTCCTTTTTAATACCATTTCACTGGGAATGGTGAGTGGAAATTTTGAGGGAAGACCTATCAAATACAGGTCTAAGAGGCAGCATTTCTGGTTCCATGATTGGTATATGTATGTAAAGAATTCTGAAGATGGGACCCACCCCATATCTACAGTATTCTTCCATTCTATCTGAGGTCTCTCTGCTCATGGTGACAAAAGCCTCCTGTCAACAAAATTCTAACTCCGGTTCTAGTGAATATCCACCCCCTGACTCAAGATTCGGTGGAATTTTCATGCCCAGCTGACTACAGTCCTGCAGTACTACAGAGTTCTCTTTTAAGACTAAATTCATTTTTTCCATGAAAGGATGTTGAAAACAGAGAACAAAAAATAAGACTAGATCCATATTTATTTCCCTTATCAAAGAAGATATTCATATCAAATGGCATTTTAAAAGCAGAAGAATGTCTATAACATCATAGTTTACATACAAAATGTGTGTCTATTTATCCACATTTGCATTTATCCATATATACATGGATACATACGTATGTATGTGAATACATACATATTTTATTCTAATATAATGGTTAATATACTGTTTATAGTTAATATTATCTTCTGATGGAACCCATTGTATTGTCCAAGGGAGAACTGAGTCCAGTGCTGGAAGGGGCAGGAGAGAGTGGATGGGAGCAGGATACTCTAGGCTTGGATTTGTGGGAGAGGGAGCCGAAGGAGGCAGTGTCCTGTGCTGGGAAAACTCGGATGAATTCCTCAGGCCACGAACACGGAGGTCAGAGAGAGAAGAGGACGTGAGCTGACGCATGCAAGAGAAGAAAGACCCTGAGGTAAAATGGGCCCAGGACAAAAGAAGTGGAGGATGTAAAAGAGGAAAAAGGGAAGGGTGAATTCACCAAATCATTCCTGTTTGAGAGAGCCCCGAGCGCAACCAAGGGGCTGAGGTGAAGAGTGATGTGAGAAGAGGGTGGGTGAAGCCCCACAGCCAAATTCAGAGGAGGCACTGCTTTGCATGTGAAGGAATCAGCGTGTCATTTAGCATCCCCAAAAGTAAAATAAAAATTAAAACAACAACAAAAACACACATATCATCATCATCATCATCATCATCTCCAAGTTTGTCTTGGGATTATTGCTGTCTTGGCTTTCGTGCATCCCCAGACGCAGAAGAAAGTGGCCCTGGTCATTGCTACTCTGGAAGCCACCACTTCCTGCTTCTTTCTTCTTGGCACTTATCTGTGCCTGACACACACAGGTTAATTTACATGTAGATTAGCCCACTGGGATGGAAGAAATGTACACATTATTTAGCTCCCACCTGTAAGTGAGAACATGTGTATTTGTTTTTTTGTGTCTTATTTGTTTCACTTAAGATAATGGCCTCCAGTTCCATCCACGTTGCTGCAAAAGACGTGAATTCATTCTTTTTTTATGGTTGAATAGTAATCCACGGTGTATATATATCATGTTTTCTTTAATCCTCTGTTGATGGATACTTAGGTTGATTCTATATCTTTGCTATTGTGAATAGTGGTGTAATAAACATATGAGTGCAAGTATCTTTTTATATACTTATTTCATTTCCTTTCAGTAGATACCAGAAGTGGGACTGCAGGATAGAATGGTAGTTCTATTTTTAGTTCTTTGAAAAAATCTCCATATTGTTTTCTAAGAGGTTGCAATAGTTTACA
>NW_012150430.1:327747-328317 GCF_000956105.1 Propithecus coquereli
ATGGATGTGATGCTGGGAAACATCAGTCAGCTGATCTCCACAGGTGCCCATCAGCATTCATTTATTAATCAACAAACATCAAGAACAGCTCCCCCGTGTCACACCCTGCCCCTGATGGGAGGGGAGATGAACAGTTGTTCAGTGGATGGGGAATTTCAGTTTTGCAAGATGAAAAAGTTCTACAGACCTGTTGCACAAGAAAGTGCGTATAGTCAATACTACCATGCACTACACCTAAAAATAAGTCATTGGTAAATGTCATGTGGTTTCTTTACCACAATAAGAAAGACTCTTGAAATGATACCTGAAGCCGTTATTCCTCAATGTACCTCAGGATTATAATCAATGCATTGGACAAGAAAGAAGTAATTGATTTGAAAGGTGTTCAGAACTCATCAGGCAGCTCCTCCCCTCTCCCCAGCCATCCTGCTGAAAGCTTTGTTTACACCATTCCTGACCATTCTCCCAGCTCTTCCTTTTTAATACCATTTCACTGGGAATGGTGAGTGGAAATTTTGAGGGAAGACCTATCAAATACAGGTCTAAGAGGCAGCATTTCTGGTTCCATGA
>NW_012150430.1:328506-329474 GCF_000956105.1 Propithecus coquereli
ATGGATGTGATGCTGGGAAACATCAGTCAGCTGATCTCCACAGGTGCCCATCAGCATTCATTTATTAATCAACAAACATCAAGAACAGCTCCCCCATGTCACACCCTGCCCCTGGTGGGAGGGGAGATGAACAGTTGTTCAGTGGATGGGGAATTTCAGTTTTGCAAGATGAAAAAGTTCTAAAGACCTGTTGCACAAGAAAGTGCGTATAGTCAATACTACCATGCATTACACCTAAAAATAAGTCATTGGTAAATGTTATGTGGTTTCTTTACCACAGTAAGAAAGACCCTTGAAATGATACCTGTAGAGGACACTTTGTCTGGGAACAGTTTCTTGTTGTTTTTCTCAAGAACATGCCTGTGGCCTTGCACGCGAGTCCAGGGGTGCCCTTATCTGAAAACAGTAGGGGCTAGACAGTTTAGGATGAAAACATCAGCTCGCCAGAGACGAAACAACAAGGAACAGGGACGTGTTGAGTCGGGACAGTGTGGGAACAAAGAAATTGCAGTGGGACAGTTGCCAAACAGACTGTGTTATAAATAAAGAAACTACAGCAAGAATTTTGCTGCAGTCTTATACCATCTTTGTGTGTCTGTGTCTCTTTGTAGTGGCTGCAGTCCTGTACAATCTTTGTGTGTGTCTGTGTCTCTCTGTCTCTGTGTTCATTCCTCGGCCCCAAGAAACAGGCCACGTCAATACCTGAAGCCATTATTACTCAATGTGCCTCAAGGTTATAATCAATGCATTGGACAAGAAAGAAGTAATTGATCTGAAAGGTGTCCAGAACTCATCAGGCAGCTCCTCCCCTCTCCCCAGCCATCCTGCTGAAAGTTTTGTTTACACCATTCCTGACCATTCTCCCAGCTCTTTCTTTTTAATACCATTTCACTGGGAATGGTGAGTGGAAATTTTGAGGGAAGACCTATCAAATACAGGTCTAAGAGGCAGCATTTCTGGTTCCATGA
>NW_012150430.1:332974-337288 GCF_000956105.1 Propithecus coquereli
AACCTAACAATTTAGGCTAACATTATTGTCCTCATTTCTTAGGTGGGGAAATGAAGGCATGAAGGACACAGTCAGTGGTGCCTGCCTCCTGGATCCTCTATGCAGTGGGATATTACCATATTGTGGATTGTCTCATAATACATTTTCTCAGGTTTTTTTTTTCTTTTAAACCTGACAATGTCTTTATTTTGCTTTCATATTTTAAAAAAATTTCCACTGGATAGCCAATCCTCCCCATCAGTGTGGCCCCTCCTGGAGCCCCCAGCCCCCCACAGCAGCTCCCACCCCTGCCCACATCCACAAAGTTCCTCAGCTTCTCCTGGGAGGACAATTTCCTCAGCCAGTGTCCACCACATGGCTGTTTCTGCTCATGCTGCTGAGGGCTGGACCCACCTATGCAGTGTCAATGAGGGCGCAGGCTGCTGGGTAAGTCAGGAGTGAGTTAGAGTTAGAGTTAGGGGTTAGGGGTAGGGGTAGGTTTAGAGTTAATGGTAGGGATAGGGTTAGAGGTTAGGGTTAGGGCCTAGGGGCTAGAGGCTAGGCGTTAGGTGTTAGGGATAGGGATGGTGTTGTTGTTGGGGTTGGAGTTGGGGTTAGCACTTGGGATTAGCATTAGGGTTAAGGGTTAGGGTGAGGAGGAGATTGAGAGGGTGAGAGGTAGAGTTAGGGCTTAGGTTTAGGGTTAGGATGTTAGAGTTAGTGGTTAGGGTTAGGGCTAGGGCTTGGACTAGGAGCTAGGGGATAGGGATGGTATTGTTGGGATTGGGGTTAGTGGTTAGGGTTAGCATTAGGGTTAAGGGTTAGGGTGAAGATGAAGTTGAGAGGGTTAGGGGTAGAGTTAGGGGTTAGGTTTAGGGTTAGGGTGTTGGAGTTAGAGTTAGTGGTTAGGGTTAGGGCTAGGGCTTGGTCTACGGGTAGAGTTAGAGGGTTAGGGTTACGATTAGCATTAGTGGTTAGGGTTAAGGATTAGGTTTAGGGTTAGGGTGTTAGGGTTGGTAGATAAGGTTAGAGTTAGGGCTAGGGCTAGGAATAGGAGTATTTTTAGGGGTAGGGGTAGCATTTAGGTTTGTGGTAGGTGTAGGGGTGGGGTTTGGAGTAGGTTTAGTGTTAGGACTATGGCTTGTGCTAGGTTTACAATTAGAGGGTTAGGATTAGGGTGGTTAGGTTTAAGGGTTAGGGTTAGGTCTAGGGCTCAGGCTAGGGTTAGAGAACTTGCTACCTCCCACAGATTGTGCTTGGTGCTGAAAGAACAACACAGAACAAGACTTTTTTTTTGGTTTATTGTTGCATAGGAAGTCAGGCACAAACCAGATAAGACCATGATAAGGTCCAGGAAGATACAGAATGTCCTGAAAGCACTTAGATGAAACCCAGGTTTCAGAGTTGATTTCCTAGAGAAGGTAACATCTTAGCTGACTCTTAACGAATGTGCAATGGCTATTATGTAGGAATACATGAAAAGCATTCCAAGTAGAATTAGAATGAGCAAAGCTACAGAGACATGAATATGTGTGTTTCACTCAAAAATTACAAATTCTTCACCATTATTTTAAGAAGACAATGGGTAGTGAACAGATATGAGGCTATAAAGTAGCAATGTTTATGTTCTATTAGAACTTTCCACAATGATGAAAATGATCTATATTTGCACTGTCTGATATACAGTCACAAGTCACATGTTCTTGAGCACTCAAAATGTGTCTAGTGAAGCTAAAGATTTAGTTTAAATTTTATTTAATTTTAATGAACTTCAATGGAAGTTGAAGCTGTATTGCTACATATTGCTAATGGCTACCATTTGGGGCAGCAAAATTATAAAAATGGATGCTATCTGTGCACCACAGATGAAGATGCTTAGATATTATTCTGACAACAGTTGCAAATCCTTAATGATTTTAAAGTAGGGAAGCGGCATGGTAGAGTTTGTATTTTAGACAGATTACATAGACAGCAGCATAGTAAATGGATTTGAGGAGACAGTTATAAGTCAGGGAGACTTATTACAACACCATTGTTATTATCCAAGGGAAGGAAACAGTAATAGTGACAAATGGATTGATTTGAAAAACTATTTAAGAAATAAAGGACTTAGTAAGAAAAAGTGGTAAACTTATGATTCTGGGTTGGGTGACCCGGCGTATACTAGTGCTAATGACATGAGACAACAATAAGGTGAGAGTTTTAAGATGAGAAAAAGGCATTTTCAGCAGCGAATTTGCCAGGAAGAGTAGAAGCTCCAATACTGATAGTCATAGCTCTTCCAAAATAATTCTGTGCCCAGTCAAGAAAACCATGGCACACTGGCATCTGCTGTTTCCTTCCACTCAGCATCTCTACCTTCTTTTGGTCAAAATATTATTTTACATGAGAGTGATACCGTTCTCTGATTTCATGGAGAATGTTCTGAAAATAAAACTAACTTGGAGGGAAATAGGGCTGAGGGAGATTTCTTTTTTTTTTTTTTTTTTTGAGACAGAGTCTCACTGTGTTGCCCGGGCTAGAGTGCCGTCGCGTCAGCCTAGCTCACAGCAACTTCAGACTCCAGGGCTCAAGCGATCCTCCTGCCCCAGCCTCCCGAGTAGCTGGGACTACAGGCATGCGCCATCATGCCCAGCTAATTTTTTCTATATATATTTTTAGTTGTCCAATTAATTTCTTTCTATGTTTGGTAGAGACGAGGTCTCGCTCTTGCTCAGGATGGTCTCGAACTCCTGAGCTCAAACGATCCACCCGCCTCAGCCTCCCAGAGTGCTAGGATTACAGGCGTGAGCCACCGCACCTGGCCTGAGGGAGATTTCTAATAACAACTTTTTTTTTATTGGTACCTGTATCTAGCATTGCCTAAAATCAGATGCTTCTGGAATTTTCAGTTATGTGATTCAATAGATTTCATTTTGTTGTTGTTGGATAGTTTGAGTCGAGTTTGTGACAGTCATGAAGGGAAGAATCCTGTCTAAACACTGAACCAGAATCAGTTGACATTGACTATTTGGCTGTCCCCACTGTCACCAAGGCAGGAAGTGACGCTTGGGACAGCAAAAGGTCTTTACCGATATTGTTTCTATTTGGAGTAAGGCATTTTGGGAGCAATGAGAGATGGCATTATTGTTGACCAGGATGGGGTGGCCATGTCAAAACTTTTCAACATGTCTATCTCACCAAGAATTCCATAGTCTTTTCCCAAGTGCTCAGTAATCCAGACATTTGCAATTGGCAGCAGGGCCATTCTCCATTGTAACAAAGTTCAAGTTTCTCTGCCACATTAAGAAGGAGAGTGACTAAAATCTCTTCTTCCTTCTTCTACTTCTAAAAAGGCTCATAGGGTCATAGGGGGACCCTTTCAAACATATAGGTTAGATGTGAACAAGTATGTTCTTTTAAACAGCAGTATTGACATTAACTTGATATCAAAAGGATTCTACTCATGCTTTTGAAATGAACAATTCTCAAAAATCATTAAACTCCTAAATAAACATTTAACATATGATGATATTTTAAAAGTATAGCATAGTGGCTGAGAAGGTAGGATGTAGAGCCCTGTGATCTGTCTAGATTCACGTTTCATATCCACCACTTACCGTGTGATTTTGGACAAAACTTTGTGACCCACGTGTTAAATCCGTGAATATATGTGAACTATTTTGAACAGTGCTAGACAAATAGAAAGTGCTCAAAAATGCTGGTTCTTACACTAGGTGTGTTACAGAGTCATGCCAACTAAATATGAGTTTTTATAACCATGCAAATTAGAACCATATGGATACTTTCGATTTGACTACTTTGGGAGAGAACAGGTATAGAGCAAATCACCCCAGTTTAAATGATCCAATGTGGTATCTGCTTAGTTAAAAATAAAGAAGAAAAATCTTATTCTTAAGATTTTTTAAGGCAAAAGAAGCTAGATTTTAAGAATTCCATCATTTACACAGTACTTAATTTTTTTAAAAATCACTGTATGAGTTGTGGTTATCATGTGACTAACGAAATAGAAAGGGAGAGAACATTCTAGCCCACCAGTACATAACAGGTGGACTAAACAAGGCCTTTCACCTTCGTTCATCAACTCCCAGCTGGTTTAGTTTCATTTTTCTATTTTGTCAAGAAGCATTACTATCTGATGATCTATGCGTTGAAGACTTGCTGATGATCTCAGAGAAACTCACTTGCTGGCTTACTTCCGGTTTCAATTGATTCATGTTTCCATTATAGGAATCACTGCTGAGCTCCATTCTCCGTGATGAACTGAGGGCAATGTTTGTACAAAGGCCAAGGCATGGATGGGCCACAGAGATAGCTTTTTAGTCCGGCCTTTGC
>NW_012150430.1:339118-340773 GCF_000956105.1 Propithecus coquereli
ATAAGTGTAACATGCTTGAATTATCCCCAAACCAGCCCCGCCCCCGCCACACACACACATACACACAGTTCATGGAAAAATTGTCTTCCATGGAAGCGGTTTCTGGTGCCAAAAAGGTTGGGGACCACTGACCTAAGGGACATACATTTTTGTGGACATGTTAGAGGATTATCTTTTCAGGTGATGTCACTCACAGATGCTCTTCTGTTTTCCATTTGGATGAAAATTTAGCAAATTTCTAACAGCAGCAAAGAACAAGTACAATAATGAGTTATATTTCACCATTTATATAATTGATTTGATATCTTTTTGGCAGTTCTATGACATTTTTCTGCACCTACAAATGTTTCTCTTGATTGTTTTTGGTGAGTGGCACATCAGACTCTATGCATTCACAACAACTTATTTGTTCCTTCACTGACAACTTCAAAAGGACACATGTTAGCTCATCCATACACACAGGACCCTTTAGTTGAGTGTGGAATTCTTGGCACAATTAGGATTTGCGTAACAATTTATGTGGCATTTGAAGTTCTCCACCTTAATTATTCCATGTATGTAATAGTAGTTTTTCTCTTTTATGTATCCCAAAACTCTATCTCCACCACCAACACAAGGATAGTACAGCCTCAAGACATCCTTGTTGAGTGTATAAATGTGTGAATACAACATAGTTTCAGCATGGCCATTATAAATCCATAAACAGAAATCTCAGATGTAGTTTATTAGAAGCTTATTTTATTACAGATTGAAATGGGGCTATCTATCCAAGCCAAAAAAGATATTTGAGGTGACCCATCTTTTGTCACCTTCATCACTTTTACCACCTTCCTGTTTTCCTTTTTTTTTTTTTTAACCTTTTCCCGCCATGTAATAAATATACGTACAGCCTGGTATCTCCTTGATGGTCCTGTAGAATTCCTAAACCTCCTTGGATTTCGGCTGTAGACCAAACTCTGTCTAAATTTCCTATAATTGTGCATGATCCTATAGCAGCTCTTCATCTAAGGGTATTTCTTACTCTCCAAGATCCCATAAGCAATATCTGTGATCTTGTGCCCTTGAGCTTCTTGCAATGCCCCATTGTGTTAACAGCCTCCTCTCTACTGCAGTTCTGAAAACACAGAAACAATAGCTGTCTTCCTGAGACAGATGATGGAATAAGGGTGAGCAACAGCCACTTTGCATCCAAAACATGATAAAACTGTAATAGTCCAATCAGTCCTTTCCTCCGACCTTAATTCTCATCGATTTTTTCTCTTGCTTTTACAAATACCTGAAAGGACTTCAAGTTGTCTTAAAGATAAGGAACATGATCTGGACATGAAGGTTTCTCTTTTTCCTTTTTTTATCTTTGATCTTTTTTCTGAGCCCTAGCTGAATACCCTGATTTACAATCAAGTGGATTGGAGGGAAGTGCCACTATTTTCTGCTTTGCAACGTCGAGCTGGATGATGTGCACAGACCCCTGCTGCAAGGGGTTTATAGAGGAACAGAGGGACATGAGTGTCTTTTCTATCCTTGTGTATATTCTGTAGCCTCATGCCAGATAAACTTTAGTATGCCACAGCTCTCAGGCTGAGATAAGAAGCAAAACTGAAAAGTAGAAATGTAGTCAAATTAGACCATAGGAGTTGGCTGGGTATACTACATAA
>NW_012150430.1:340918-342408 GCF_000956105.1 Propithecus coquereli
TGTATCTCATCGTATCTAAGGAGCTGGGCTCAAGACAGCTCAAAACCTAGTTCCTCTAGTTTGCTAAGAACAATGGGCAGGATATTTAATCTTCCTGAGCCTTAGCTAGCTCATTTGTAAATTGGATCGTAATTACAATACCTACTTCATAGAGTGGCTGTAGAGTAAAATTAGGTAATGCATATAAGATAACTGGCACATACTAAGGGCTCAATATATGGAAAGTAATACTAATTATAATCATAAGAATAAATCATAAACATAATTTTGTATAATTATCAAATATTTCAATTTGGCAGGGGTTTTATAAAATCCATTTCTTGATGGCATGCATCAGAGTTTGCCATTTTTCTTGTCACGTTTCAGATAAAGAATGACCCAAAATTGGTAAAACAAAACAAAACAGAAAAAACCCCAAAAACAAAACGCTCATCTTGCTAATTTTTCCCAGTAAAAATTTCAAAATTCAGCAGAGTTGAATTCTGCAGTGAACATCATACAGCTACTAATGACCTGTCTGCCTTGTTACTTTTTAAGTGTTTTAACATGTTGTGGAATTGGAAGATCCATTCTATTTCAAGAGGAGCTAAGTCCTGCAACTTAGAAGAGTCAAGAGCAAAATTGCCTGAGCTAGAGCAGGCTGAAGGGTGTGGCGGCAGAACCATGCACATCCACGTTGTTAAATGTGAAGAAGGGCTTTCCATGTCGAACCAAACCTAGATCCTTCCAAGGCTTTATCTGAGACCAACACCAGAAGGGAAAATTTCAGGTGTGTGGGCATAGAGACGAGTGAGGGTCACTTGTACATATGCTGAATGCATATGTAGTTATTTATATCTGGGGAAAATAACAAATAAGTCAGCATTAGATGGTAAATTGCAATCATTTTGCAGAATTGGAAAGGCCAGTCAGTCTTATTTTTTTTTTTTTATGGGGGTGTCTTTTTTTAATGTGGTTCTCAATCTGGGTTCTGCCACTACTTGCTCCACTACTTACTGCTATTCAGCCTTTTATATTATGATCCAATTATAAGCAAACTCTGCCCCTTCTAATTTTCTGAGATAGGCTGATATTTTCATATGTCTGTATCTATATCATCTATATCTGTATATTTATATCTATGTCTTTATATATCTTACGTGTCTATCTATACATACACACACAATGGGTGACTTTTTAAAAAAATTTGATACTACTAAGGGAGAAAATAAGGAAGTAAAGAGAGTGTATGTAACAAAGTAGTTACATTAACAAGTGTGGGCACTTCTACAATTAGCTACTGATATATCAGGGTAAACTACCGTCAATTCCACACTAAGTTTCCTAAAATAACTATTCTCTCATATTAAAAGCCTAGTACATTTTACTGTCATCATGCCTCCTTACTTGTTTCTTCTGTTTTCCCTGTTTACCGTGAGAAGTATCCACTTTTATCCTTTTGGTGATGGTCTGAATTATCTAGCAGTGGTCCCCAACCTATGGTGAGTTGT
>NW_012150430.1:342458-343273 GCF_000956105.1 Propithecus coquereli
GCTCAGGCTGGTCTCGAACTCCTGAGCTCAAACGATCCACCCGCCTCGGCCTCCCAGAGTGCTAGGATTACAGGTGTGAGCCACCACACCCGGCCTGAGGGAGATTTCTAATAACAACTTTTTTTTTATTGGTACCTGGATCTAGCATTGCCTAAAATCAGATGCTTCTGGAATTTTCAGTAACATGATTCAATAAATTTCATTTTGTTGTTGTTGTTGTTGGATAGTTTGAGTCGGGTTTGTGACAGTCATGAAGGGAAGAATCCTGTCTAAGCACTGAACCAGAATCAGTTGACATTGACTATTTGGCTGTCCCCACTGCCATCAAAGCAGAAAGTGACTCTGGGACAGCAAAAGGTCTTTGCTGATATTGTTTCTATTTGGAGTAAGGCATTTGGGGAGCAATGAGAGATGGCATTATTGTTGACCAGGATGGGGTGGCTACGTCAAAACTTTTCAGCATGTCTATCTCACCAAGAATTCCGTAGTCTTTTCCCCAGTGCTCAGTAATCCAGACATTTGCAATTGGCAGCAGGGCCATTCTCCATTGTAACAAAGTTCAAGTTTCTCTGCCACACTAAAGAGGAGAGTGACTAAAATCTCTTCTTCCTTCTTCTACTTCTAAAAAGGCTGATAGGGTCATACATAGGGGGACCCTTTCAAACATATAGGTTAGATGTGAACAAGTATATTCTTTTAAACAGCAGTATTGACATTAACCTTGATATCAAAAGGATTCTACTCATGCTTTTGAAATGAACAATTCTCAAAAATCATTAAACTCCTAAATAAACATTTAACATATGATGATATTT
>NW_012150430.1:344434-349693 GCF_000956105.1 Propithecus coquereli
ACCAAATGGTTGTCAGAAGCTTGCTACCTACACACTTATAAGTTCAAATCCTGAAAAAAATTTCTGAGATTTATTCTGTGATCAGATTAGGTCATGCAACTGGAACTGGTCACCACAGCCTAGAGAATGGTTTGTACAGAGTGGCTTAGGCCAGCTTCAAATGCTCCAACCTCAGGGTTTAGACCCCACCAAGCCAAGGTGGATCAAAACTAGGTAAGACAAAACTTTGATAAAACATTTGATAAAATGTTAGAGAGTGAAAAGTAAAGCAATTAAAGATAAGTTTGGAAAGTTTACTTAAGCCTAGATATATAGGTCTAGGTAGCTCTGGATAAAGAGTAGTTACTTTTACTCTGTAGGCACCGAGGAATTGCTGAAGCTCTTGGAGAACAGAATTGCAACATCATAGCTCTCAGTAAGACTAATCTGAAAGCAGAATATAATAGGATAGAGGAGGAGGCAAACCAGATAAGAAATAAGAAACAAGGAAAGAAATAATGAGGGCCTGAGAGGATTATTCCTAGTATCTTTTTCACCGGTCCTCATCTATACTGGAAACAGAGTTTGATAAAAAGGAAGAGACTAGAGGGTAAAGAAGTGGTGGCTAGAAACACTGCCACCCGTGTTTGTGTTAGGACAGATCTGTGTTCAGTTAATTAGGAAGCAGCCTGGTCATGAGACTGTTTTGGGAAATGATCCTCTTTTTACTATTTGGGTTGAGGTCAGTGGTTCTTAGCATTGGCACCTTAAAATTAACACAATGAGCCGTTGAGAAAATAATTAGTCTGAGGTGGAGCACCAAGTAAGTGTATTTTTAAAGTGGGTCACCCAGGTAAACCTATATGTAGCTAGAATTGAGAATCACTGATCTAGAAGGAAGAACATTTAACTGATAGTTTAGTGACTTCGATTATAGCCCAAGCTCTGTCTAAATTTGCTATAACCATGCATGAGACATTTAACTTCAGTTTCCTCATTAACAAAAAGTAATGTGTACAGATATGCTACATAAAGCAAGTTTTTGACAATATAGTGGGGACAAAATACTGATTTTTAGAATCAGACCTTTTGGGGTTGAATCCAGGTCCCTCCACTTAGTAGTTGTGTGACCTTGGATAAATTACTCAACCTTTCCGAGTCTCACAGAAATGTTACCTTGCTCTAGGTTATGCAACAAATGAAAGATGGAAGTGGAACTTGAACTTATGTCTGTCAAATAATGCCTCTTCACTCAACTTTCTTTAGATAAGGAGAAAATAAAGGTGGACTCTAATGTCTGGAACGCGTAGGTCAGTTATTTTACACTCGGGCCTCAGTTTGCTCATTTGCACAATGGTGAAGTTTTGTTACACGATCTCTTCCAGAGTAGAACAGCAGCAACAAGCATTTATTGACTGCTCAGTGTGTACCAGGCACTATTTAAAGTGTGAGACATGTGTAAAATTGCGTAGTTCTCACAATGACTTATGAGCCCGGTGTTGTTAACTGTCCCCATCTTAAACGTAGGAAACGGAGTGGTCATGTAACTTGTCCAAGATAACACAGCAAATAAGTGCAGGTTCTAAACTCAGATGATCTGTCTCCAGAACCCTCACTTTAAACCACTAAATGATATTTTTAAATAATCTGCTACCATTTATATGCTGGATCAGCTCGAGTCCATTTGAACTAGGAAATGGAATTAACAGAACGTGTTCAAAGTGAAATCCTACTACAGGCAACAAATACCTTATGACAGAAGCCTGACACATTCAGGCTACTGACATGACAGAAATTCAGATCATTTTACGAAATAAACTGTTTTCTCTTGCTGGAATGGTCCTTCTTGCTCTACTCATTTTAAAGGGTCATGGAATGAGAGTATTTACCAACATTAACAGGACTGTGTAAAGGATAATGAATCTGTCTCTTGTGAACACACGTCACAGGAAAAGCTAGTATGCAATGGCAACCTCTTAAAAGCATTATTAGAAGATAAAACAACACAATGAAGTCAAGTGGGATTAATGGATGGGCAGTAAATCTGATAGAACTTGAATGAGAAGAATTTGGATTTAATATTATTTAGAATTTGCCTATGTAGAACCAGGGTTTGTCTGACAGATTATATTGATCATAAATGAAGTTGATTCTCCTCCTCTTTATAAAAGGGAAAACTAGAACATTTTGTAGGGAAATTTTTGTAGCTTTTCTGTTAGGGTAAAGAGAAAGCAAATCGAATGAGACAAGAATAGAGAGAATTGAATGCTCCATGTTTAGGCCGAATGGCCCCAATTTATCTGTGGCTAGAGTGATCCCCTTGATTTTACACAGAAATGGTTTCACTGGTTTTCATTTAGGGGCGGAGACAGAGTATCTTAAAGATCTTATATAAATTACCTTCTCTACTTACTCAAGTCAAGAAAGTTGGGTCATTAAATGGAATGAGAGATATAAGATAGGTGCTCCATGAGATATCCCAAAGTTAAAGTAGGGAATTCAACTCCATATTCTTCTAAAAACAAAGTGCTGTTTATTAGGAAAACCCTCAAGATCAAGATATGAATAGTTTAATAAGAATAGATTTGTAGATATGTCATGTACATCATATTTTTGGAGTCCAATAACACATTAAGATGCCCTGCTAAACAACAGGTATCTTCTCAGACTCTAATTATTTGGAGACACAGAAAAGCTCCACAGAAGCATTAAAATTATATTCATTTTTTCCCCATTCCCATTAATTGAAGAAAGTTGAAGAGAGAACTATATATATACACAATCACATATACATATATGACTATCATGAATGCTATTATCTCACTTAGAAAGTGGATGGAAATACATTAAATTTAAATTTTTTAAACAGAAATTTTTCTCTCCAGGTAAAAAAGAAAGTAATACCGATACACAATTATTTGTAATTATAATAATAATCACTTCAAGCCAAAGGTCCATGTCTTAGGCATCTTTAAGGTCAATTGTGCTTTTGCATAACAACTTCTGAGTAAACATTCTGGAATCACGTTAAGTGGAGGCAGTTCATAAAGAATTAAATATACAACTCAGTGTTGGTTTGAATATTCATAATAAGAAACTTAGCAGGAGAAAGCTCCCAAAGTTCATATTTTAATCTCTCAACAAAGACAAAACACTGCAGGTGATATTAACATACATTTAATTGTGGAGATGCATACAACATGTAAGTCAATAAGAGACAATTTTATATACTTCCTCTGACTCCTTCCTGTTATCCGTGCTCACCAAATACATCTCTACTGAGCAGACTTTACAGCATTTCTACTCTAATTAGACTCTATCAATTTCCTCCCACAGCGAAATGACCTTGAAACATAGAAAGTTCTTTCATTGCTAGCTTAAAAAATGCTTTCTTATGATATTTCAAGCTCTTCTTTATTTCTCACACCTAACATCTTTCCAGCAAGGGCATTCTTAAGAATACTCTTTGGAATGACTACACCATAAATAAACATGTCTTACCTTCACCTCTTAAAAAATTAGAATTTCTGAGAAAAATGTTATGTTTTTTGATCTGAACACAGGAAATTTTTGAGTGGGAGCCAGAAGGTAGTCATTATTTTGTCTGTTCTGATTGACCTAATCTAAATTCTCTTGAAACTGATAAGCACACATAGGAGTCAGACATAGTATAAAATGTGGCTTTGAAATGCAATCTGCATTTAAAAACATGATTGAGTTAGTCTGACCTTAAACAGTAAATCTAAAGACTAAGATCGATTTATTACAGATTCTTTGTAATTTTAATTGAAGGGAGAATACATTTATTTATTGAGAAATATAGCACCATGCTTTGTTGCTAGAGAGACATAACTTTAAAGTTCTATGAAGCTGGAAATGCCAAATGTCCACTTATCTTCAAAAGAAATCCAAAATAGATTATTTTCAAGGAAGAAAATCTAAGCAAACACCCTAAATTCTAATTCTTCTTTTTGAGAATCATACTTTTTTGTGTTTCTTTCTATGGAAAAAGAATAAGACTGGAAATCTGTTGGATTTATTCATACAAAGCATAAAATTATTATTTATTGGTATCTCATAACATGATCGGTTGAAAATCATGTGTCAAATTGGTTTTATATGATAATATAAGGATTTAAGAAATCATTCTTTCAAGAAGGAACATCTTGTTCCCCATCTTTCAAGAAGGGACAATGACATCCTGTTTCTTCCCTGGATGTAGGAGAGGATGAGAATCCATTCTTGCTTTTGCTGGAGCAAATCATTGAGAAAGAGTTCTTAGTGCAGCTTGAATTTGGACCCTGAACTTATGGGCAACACATGGAAATGGCAGAGTGGGTGTCTGCTTTGATCTAGGGAGTTCCTGAAAGCAAGAGGAGTGTCGCCATAATTTATGCCAACAGAGGTGAGAAGACGCTTCATACCTGGGAGTAAGAAGGGAGTATCGCCCACCATATCCTGAATTGGGGTGGACTTTGGAAGGTATGGAAAGAATATGTTAGTGATTTAAGTAATTTTAATTCAAAGATTAATTTAATTTTGGTGATTCCTTAAAAGTTAGATGAAGGGCAAGATCTGGGCCCTACTCTGGTGGAACTTGAGCCAAGTTTCACCCAACATAGAAGGGCAGCATAGAAGGGCATCGTTAAGGCTGGAGGGAGACATGGTTGCCTCTTCCATGACATCCACATAGTAGATGGAGCCAAGAAAAGCTGAACACTGACAGCTGAAATATACATACACACACACACACACACACACATACCCATATCCACAGAGGACACTGTTTTAGATGGAAACAGACCAAACAAGAGAAAAGCCTCTTTACCTGTACAGTGGTATAGTCTTCATGTTATTAATAATGGACAGCATCATCAACAGAGGATGCTTCATGCTTTCAAATAATATTTCTTTTCTAAGAACGTAAGCATATCCTTTATCATCTTTTTAGGATAACAGCATATGAGAATTACTAAAACCCTTGAAAATAATTCGACTTAGCTTTTTCCTGTCTTATGTGGAAAACTTTTGGGCCATGAAATATTAGTAATTGCTTCAAAAACAAAATAGTCATGTTTCTGCGGTCAAATAATTCCACTAAATCATGGGATAAACAAAATTAAGAAGGATTTTTAAAGTATGAATTCAACTTAAATTTTTTTTTTGCTGACATGCTAATATGAATTGGGATCATTCAAGGTAGTGCTTATTAAACTATAATGTACATGGGAATCACCTGAGGATTTTGTTAAAATGAACATTTTGATTCTGTAGTATGGG
>NW_012150430.1:350883-362277 GCF_000956105.1 Propithecus coquereli
TTAGCTGCAGAGTAGAATTACCTGGGGAACTTTTAAAATTCCTGATGCTCAGAACACACCCAAGACTTATTAAATCAGACCCCAGGCATTGATGCTTTCTACAGCTCCCCAGGAGATTTCAATGTGTAGTCAAGGAGAACCACTGATAAAGGAAAATAAGTTTGTATCAACTATTAGGTCACATACATAAAGATAGTGTTAGGCACTGTGCTAATCACTATACATTAATTATTTTATTTAATCATTTAAAAGATGCACGTAAGATAAATATTATTTTCTCCCTTTTAGAGATTACAAAACAGAGGCTGAAAAAAGTTAAAGAACTTATCTAAGTTTACAAATTTAGTCAGCTGGAGAAAAAACCAGGGTCTTGTCTCTCAAACTACATATCCTCTCACCATAGTTCATGGGGGCCATTAATTTTAAATAACAATCCGAACGATGATATAGGATAATCATCTTGATCCCCTTTGGTGCTTCCCTAACTAAGCGTGACTCCTCTGTCTTCGCATTTCAACTCTTACGACTATGCATTGAGATCCTGAGTCCATGAAATCTCAATTTTTCCCGAAATTCAATGTGCCTTACAAAAAGCCTTCACCTGTCACTGTAAAAGTTATCAATACCTAGAGATTCTGGGTGAAAAATTAAGTCCACTCAAGTGTTATTTTAATACTCTCACAGTTCTGAGTTTGTGTGATCTTAAAGTTAGTTCACATCACTGATGATTTTTCCATCTTTTTGCTCCCCAACCCTACACATTAAATACTTCCTGTAGATTTTGCTAAAAAATAGGGATTAAAATATAAACTTTTATTGCACAAAGGAGTTTCTTTAGCCTAATGAAGAAAGGAGAGGAATTCTAGAGATTGAAATGATACAACGAAACGACATAACCAATGCTAATTGTTCACCCTGAAAAGATGAGAACCAGAGAAGGATCTCATTCTTTTCCTGAAATGTTAACATACTAGAAATCTCTTGAAATATGTAGTTTCTGTGCAGTTTCTATGAATCTCATACCATTTCTCCAGGATGTTAAAATGTAAATGGCTTCTTCTAACAACCTAAATCATAGCAGCTTTTGGCTATATACCCTGGCTTAGTCCTCCAAAGTTCTGTGTTGATTTTAAAATATATCTTTCCAATTAATTTGGGCTTTAAGGTTGTTAACTGACTTCTACTATAAAACTCACAGCAAAGTTCTACCACCCTACTATATAAACGCTTAAAAAAAAAGATACTCTAGAAGTGAACACAATTAGTTAGTGATTGTTGCTCCTGTTGTTTAACTAGTGTTAGCATTATCTCAGCTTTAAGGCAACAGCGGTAGTCTGCATGGCCGCTAATTGCCTGATTTTAATTTATGCACCTGTTTATTCACCAACTCCATTGCCATGGACGCGGAAGAACGGTATGGTGAACGGAAATATGCCAGCAGTAATTTTTTCCTTTTGGCTTACTCTACTGTTTTTCTTTCCTGCTGTTGCTACTTTCATCCTCAACCTGGATTCCAAGCCATCCTGCTTAGCAGGCATTCACTTAACATTTGGCCCTTTGCATGATTTAGCCTTGGCCAGAGGGCTCCATTGTGGGAAATAATGGCAGAGATGTAAATCAAAGTTGTTTTTAAGTTACTTACAACAAAACCGCAAGTATGCTATCGGTTGAAATATACTGATTTTGAGAGCAGGCATTCCCTGCCACTACATTATATGCTTTCTGGTCTAAGTATCTGCTGAATGTCCCCAAACTCTTTTTCCTGGGAATGACTAATGGTCGTTGGAAGGAGAGAAGGGTAGTAGAAAAATCCCATATTCAAGCTATGGATGAATAACTGAAACCTTGGTAAAGTTCCTAAAGATAAAAGAAAAACAACGTTTCTGTGAGTATAATAGGGATTTTGAAACTCTTCAAGGGTCTCACGTCTCATGGTCCTGGAGCCAGGTCAGCCAGCCACCTGCTGAGAACTTCAACTTCAGTGGGGCTGGCTGCTGTATAAACGTGCGACCTGTGCCACTGTACGGGACCCATACTCAGCAGGGCCCTGCATATGGCTTAATGCCCTGTTATGGCCAGCTTGCCATTCTTAATAATTTTTGAACAAGGAACACCACATTTGCATTTTTCGTTAGATTCCACAAATTTTATAGCCAAATATAAAGGGTGCTAAACTATCACCCAAATAAATCACAAATATGATGCCAGTTAATGTAGGTTTCCACACTCAGTTCTTACGTAGCTGGTGAAACAGAATGCACCTACAGGTGGAAAGAAAAACAGAAACAAATACTCTCCTTGCAAGCACTGAGCTATCTGATGCTTATGTTCACAGTGGGCTTTTGCCAAGTAGGAGGATGATATTGTTGGGTGTAACACCCCAAATGTGTCAATCCTAAAGTCATAGTCAAAAGTTTGAAACTGAATAATGTGAAACAGTGTATTATTTGCTGAGAAGAGTCAGGTTTTGGCAACTAATCCTTTATTTGATACATGTTAAAGAGAGGGAGGATGAGAGAGAGAGAGAGAGAGAGAGAGAGAGACTATCCTCCACCACAAAGTAAAACGCATAAATATTTAAATAAATATTTAAAGAATATCACATTGACAAGGCATCAACTTTTTAGTCTGTTAGGCACTCGCAAGTTGGTTTAGGTCTACCTATATTTTGTGTCTTTTCTGAATTATTCTTCAGTGGGAAAATAGTCTTCCAAATATATTCTTTCCTGGCAAACTATTCTACAGGTAAAAAAAATACTGCAGCTACTGCATAAGTATTTTTAAGTCCCAAAAATGAGTCTCAGAGAGCAAAATTTAGTTCACAGCCATTCAGCTAATGAGGGCTATAGATGAGAATGGATGTAGGACCGCCTGGTCCCAAAGCAAGTGTTCCTCACTACTGAGTGAGGAGGGAAGAAAAACTCCAAACCACGAAGAAGACAGAGTGGAGAAAGGAGAAAAATTATGAAGAAGGAAAAGAAAGTATGACATATAAATAAAAGAATAAGGAAGAAATACAAGCCCCAAAGAAGGGAATCATTATGAAGAGGAAAAAAAAATATATATATATATAAACGAGGCCAAATACAAATTACAATGAAGATAGAAAGTAAAAGAAATTTTACAAAGGGTCATGAAGAAGAAGGAAACTATAAAGAAATATAAATAAACAGAAGAAAACAGTATGAAGATCAAAATTATGAAGGAACGTCTTTGAAAACACTAACACTAAAGAACTAAAAGGAATATAAAGAAAGTAATTGTGTGGAAAGAAAAATATCAAAAAGCAAAACAAGAAAAATCACAAGGAAACAAAAAGAATCTATGAAAAAGAGAATTGAGATGAAATTAATTTAAAAAATGAAGAAAAAAGATTTTATGAGAAAAAAGAGAAATCAAGAAAAAATCATGAATAAATTTTAAGGAAGTTATGAATTAAAAATACTTATACTCTGAAGATACAGAGGAAAACCAAACTCTGTTTCTCCTACTATGTATACTCTCACAACACAATCAGCACAATACTTCTGACGTCAGATGAGTTGGGGATTTTCCCCACACACCAAGCAAGCAATCAACTCTGCAATGGGCACCAGCTCGGTGTCTAATTCCATTCTGACACTATCTACCTGGAGGTAGGGGTAGATTTCCTAAGTTGGTTGAGAGCTCAGTCTCACAAGACTGTCCCCTACTTTAGATATTCACCAGAAACAGCAGCCGGTGGCTGCTATATTTATGGCTGATGACTAGCTATAAATCGAGATTCTGTGAATTTACTAGAACAGCTCACAAAACTCAGGGAAACACTTTACTTACGTTTACCTATTATTAATATAAAGGAAATTTCAAAGGATACAAATGAACATCCTAATGGAAGAAATGCATGGGGAAGGTGTGATGGGGAGGGGGTCTCCTCTCAGGGAGCACCAACCTCCAGGAACCTCCACATGTTCAACTGTCTGGAGGCTCATCTGAACTCTGTCCTTTTGGGCTTTTATGGAGGCTTCGTTATGTAGGCATGGTTGATTAAATCACTGGTCATTAGTAATCAACTTCACCTGCAGCCCCTCTCCCCTCCCCAGAGGTTTGGGGGCTGAAAATCCCAACCCTCTGATCATGCCTTGTTCCTTCTGGTGACCAACCCCCATCTTGAAGCTATCTAGAGGCCTCCAGAACCCAGTCATCCCATTAGCAGGCCAAAAACATTCTTTTCACTACCAAGATTACAGGGGTTTTAGGAGCTGTATGTCAAGAAATGGTATGAAGATCAAATATGTATTTCATAATATCACATATACAGGGCAAAAATATAAGAAGTAAATTAAATTATGAAGAAAAGAGGAAATTTTGGAAGGAAAAAATACATGGGAAAAAATAGATTGCCCCCACCAATAACTGAAATAAAACTCATGATATTAACTTTCTTATTGATTCCTGTGATTGTGGGGACATGTTGCTATACAGCCTACCTTTGAACACTGAGCCTATTCATCGTCAGGGAGAGAGACGGTCTCTCCTTAACTGGGTCTATTGACCTGAGTGAGCAGCTCAGACCTCTAGGTTTCCCCAGGCACCTCCAGGCCCCACCAATGATCCCCTCCTGCTCCCCTAGTTCTTTCTTTCCCCTAGTTCTTTCTGATGAGGCCCCAGTACCCATCAGCTTTCTCCCAGGGTCCCCTGGAGACCTCAAGCTCCTCTTTTGGGAAAATCCGGGGACAGTGTAGAGAAACCGCTCCCCAAACTGTGAGGGAGCTGAGAGACCAAAAAATGACAGGCAAGTCCAGCTTGCAGAGTTAGATGAGTTTATTAGAGGTGATTTACAAGGGCGCTTGCTCCTGGGTGGCACAAGGGTTTCATTCACAGGAGCTTACATGAAAAACTACATCTGTCCACCCTGTGATGTTGCTTTAAATCTCTTCCCAATGAGCAATGCAAACCTTTTACACTGTGTCTTTGCTCACGGTGAAACATATCAGGCAGGTGCGGCACCATCATCACGCACTGTCATGCAACCCATGTTATGTTAATGACATTGCAATTTCCCACTAGGAATGGACTTTAGTATTTCAGTTAGCTAAACATTATAGGACAACCAAAGCATCTCTAAAGCAGTCAGGGCCTGTCTGAGCTGGCAGTTTCAAGGCAAGAAAGTGCTAAGGCGTCCAACAAAGTGCTGGGCACCTTTCCTGGGCCCAGTAGAGTTATCTTGGTACCTGCCTCGTCTACTTTGTTACAATTTTGCTGAGCACTCCAGGCTAGCACAGTGTTTCTGCTATATTGTGGGGAACCTGCATTTTTCCCTCAGCTCCCGAGTGCCCTCCCCCCATGACCCAATACTCCCACTGTCCTTTCAGAGCCCCTAGACCCAACAGTTTCCCCCCCAGGGTCTCCAAGTCTCACTGGGGAGCCCAAGATCCCTTTAGCCTCCCTCATAGATCTCCAGCTCCCCACAGGCTGCCTAACTCGAGTCCCTCCAAGGGCCACAAGCTTCCTTCAGTCTTCTCCGGGCTCCCAGGCTCCCTCTGGCTCCCCAGACCCTCAGCATCTCTCTCCCCAAGGTGCCCCAGGCTCCCTTCCTGGACAAAGACTGTGTAGTCACTTATTCCTAGGTGAGAGGCCCCGGGTAGGGCAACGAAGCCCTCTGGCTTTTTAACAGATAGAGTGACTACCAGGGTCTTCTTTCTTTCTCCACAAAATGCTGAATGAAGAGAAGGACAGGTAGAAAGGCTTACTGTTCCTTAGTATGTATTTGGGCCTGGGATACTGAGAGAAAAACTGAAGCTGTTGCCAAGGCCTTAGTTCTATCAGAGGCTCTGTGGACTCATTTCTGCCTGGACGGGGTTTATTTTCCTGAATCTCCTGAAAACCACTCCCATGCAAAGAGGCATTAGGATTCAGGGCCAGGAAGGACCTGGGTCAGAACATCACCAAGTATCTAGACTGAAACTTTTCATATTTTCTCCAAGTAATTTTAGGAATTATGTGTGTGCTAATATGTTCAATGCAAACACTTAAAGTACAACTTTATTATTGTGACCTAATTTTGTCATTTCTTCATTTTGAAACATCTATTGGGAACCTCAAAGCATGGAAAATTTTGGCCTTGCTCCACATCTAGGTATTTCCACCAGGAAATTCCAGCACTTAACTACCACCCATTCACCCTTAAGATGGCCAGCTCCTGTCCACTCACTCGTTTATTTGTTCTTTCGACAGTTATGTACTGCAAGCACACAGTCCACAGCAGCAGCAAAGACAAGGAAGGGTGCTGGCATCTTTAAACGCATGGCTGGCGGTTGAGGTGTGCAATCGTTGTTCACTGTGTTAAGAACAATAAAGGGTGCATGGGGCTCTGTGGGAACACTTAGGAGGGAAAGCCAGCCCAGGTTTAGAGCATCACATATCACCGGAGAAAAAGGTGTTGAGTCTGAGAGCTAAAGGCTGAGTAGGGGTTTCCCAGTGGAAGGGGGTGGAACTGTCACAGGAGAGAGAAAAGACTCACTAGAATCAGGTCCGAGAACAAATATGACACCTCAGTTGATCATCACATCTGGACTTTGGATGTTCCTTGTGAAGTTTGGAAAAAAATCGGGGTCGGGGTCTTGTATGCCAATCTAAGGAGCCTTGGCTTTATCAAGGGCGATGGGTAGGATATCAAACACATTTCATTTTAAGCCAAGGATTGATAATACTCTCAACGCTTCAGCTCTCAACTCTGGGCTTAGAGTCGTAATTAGAAAGAGTAACAACTATAAAATAATACAGTGGGTTATTTCACTCAATCATGCACAAAGTTGTGCTGTATGCCTTCTCTGAGACAGGGACTATGCTAAATGTTGGAAATTACAATGGTGTTCGGAAGCAGTCCTTCCTCGTGCCCTCACGCTGTGGCAATGCAGGTAGCTTCAAGGCCTAGTTAAAATGGAAGAAAAAGAAAGTCCTCTCAACGTCTTGGTGCTGATTGCCCCAGCTGGGTGTCAGTAGCCAATTTTGCTATTCTGTATTGCACGGATCAATGGGAACCTGGGCCTTAGTTACCATAGTTCAGAATAAAGTGAAAGACAAATAATATTCCCTGCTGCCTTTTTCAGTTTGAAGAAAATTTCCAGTGCTGAGGAACAGCTAGCTAACTGCTTCGTTTTGTGTTTGATTGCGGACCGCAGTGACCAAAGCTGTGAATTCGAGTCAGAGGGAAACAGGCAGACCTACCAGTGAACTAACAAAACACTCACAATGGGTGACCATGACATGGCACATTGATGAAATCTTTACATTGCACCCAACAGGGAAACTTTTCTGCTCCCTGAAGTGTTCTGTCTCTTTTCCTTTTGCTCTGAGTTTGGTAACTCAACTTTGGTAGAAGCAGCCCTGCTCTCTTTCGAATTTTCTCAGGTCTTCCTCCTGGGGACACCAAGGAAAGAGGCCCAGTGGATACATAACAAACCATCTATTCTCTGCTTCTATGGATTTCTACTATGGTTGTAATATTCACAAAAATATACCAATTTTAAGCTCTACTTTTTTAATGCCATAAAAATAATTCTTGATATGTACAGTATAATGATACATAAGATAATTATCAGAGCCTTAAGTTTCACAGAAACTTGTTCAGGCTTTTAAAAAAGAGAAAATTTATTCCATGAATATGTAAATAGACCAGTAACTGAAATATAACAAAAGGACTTTCAGATTTCAAGTTCAAATGCTTTTTTCATTATGATTTTGGTGGTAGCCCAAAGTGATCCGGATAGGTTTATTTGAGTGTGTGTGTCTGTGTTCTGAACATAACTATTTCCCAAATTGTAAAGGGCTAGGTCTTTTCAATTTAAGCAGTGGGGACAGTGGGAAAATTATATGACAAGTTGAAGGGGAAATACATTTCATTTTAACAAAAAGCAGAGATTGCTATCTTTACACTCAGGCTGTAAAAACAAATTATCCACAATTTGCTTTGCTTGAGTTATGAGGATATTGAAAGTGAAAAAAATTAGTCTGGACTTACTGTTATTTATTAATATTTCAGATATTGAGGGGAATATATTTTCATCAGAATCTTACTGCTACATCTTGATTATCTCTGCTGAGTAGACTTAATGTTGCATTGACAAAATATTTAACTCTTCCATTTACTAAAATGCATTTTCTATGTAGCATATGCATCATTATTTTCAAAGAATAAATTTTCAATAATAAATAATTCCAATGATTATAATAACAACTGGTATTGAATTCTATAAATAAATCACTTCAAATCTACTATGTCATCTTAGTACTCAGAGTACTAAATCTTAGTTTCTACAAAAATAGAAAATATTATTTTTTGAAAGCCTATTCTAAGACTATTTGTAATCATGGCATAATACAGAAAAGTCAGCTCTTCCAAAGCCATACCTAGAAATACCAGTTGTTTATTAAATCCTCCTAACTTAAACTTTCTACTTTTTGTTTTGTTACACTTCTTTAATAAAGGCATTCATCAAGAAAGTGTCTACATATTGTTTACTGTATTGGTCAAAATCTAGAAACAGAAATACTTTTATGACTCTCTATCCTCACATATATGCTTTCTTGCCTAATACGACTTTTTTTTTGAGACAGAGTCTCTTTCTGTCACCCTGGGTAGAGTGCAGTGGCATGATCATAGCTCACTGCAACCTCAAACACCTGGGCTCAAGGGATCCTCCTGCCTCAGCCTCCTGAGTACCTGGGACTACAGGTGCGTGCCAACATGCCCAACTAATGTTTCTAATTTTAGTAGAGACAGGGGTCTCATTCTTGCTCAGGCTGGCCTCACACTCCTGGCCTCCTCCCACCTCAGCCTCCCAGAGTTCTAGTATTAAAGGCTTGAGCCACTGCACCCAGTCTAATATGACTATTTGCCATATAGTAAAACATAAAGATATTGTGTACGCTTCAATTATATATATGCCTGTTATCATCATTGAAATCAAGATACAGAATTTTCCATCATCCCACAATGTTTTCTCATGCTGCTTATTGATCAGTCCTGCCACCTATAGAGTTAACCTGTAACTTTAATTTTATTACTGTAGATTAGTTTTGCCTGTTCTTGAAATTCAACTGAACAGAATCTTGGTGTATGTACTAGTTTGTGTCTGGCTAATTTTATTTAACATAACATTTTAAAGAGTAATCCAAGTTGTAAGGTTGAGAAATATGTTCCTGAGTGGTGTTCCATTTTATGAATATACAATTTATTTATCTATTATATAAATTTGAGATGTTTTAAGCTTTGAGCTATTATGAATAAGACTCCTACCAACAATCTTGTACAAATCTTTTATGGATGTATGTATTCACTTTTCTTGAGTACCCATTTAGAAGTGAAATTGCTGGATCATAAGGTGGTGTGCGTTTAATTATATTAGAAACTGTCAAACAGGTTCCCAACATGGTTGTATCATTTTACATTCCACCTTCCTTACCTAAAAGGTCCAGTTTTCCACATCCCATCCTCATCAATACTTGCAATTTTAAGGCTTTTTACTGTTAACTATTCTATTGAATAGGAAGTGGTGTCTCATTTTGGTTTTAATTTGTATTACCATTGTAACCAATAATATCAAGCATCACGTGAAATGGTCATTAGCTTTTCACCATCTTCTGTGAAGTATCTATGCAAAAGTGTTTAGACCATTTTTTAAATTGTCATTGTCTTCTTGTAATTCATTTGTATCCTGGATAATAGTCCTTTGTCAGATATATAGTGCAAACATTTTCTCCCAGTTTGAGATTTACCTTTACATATTTCTAAACATGACATTTGATGAACAAAGATTTTGCTTTGGTGAATTCTGATTTATCAAATCTTTCTTCTTTCTTGTACAGTTATTGTTTAAATAAATCTTTTTTTTTTTGGAGACAGAGTTGCACTCTGTCTCCCCAGGCTAGAATGCAGTGACATCATCATAGCTCACTGTAATTTCAAACTCCTGGACTCAGACAATCCTCCTCCCTCAGCCTCCTAACTCAGCTTCCCAGGTAGTTGGGACTATAGGTGCGTGACACCATGCCTGGCTAATTTTTTTCTATTTTTAGTACAGACAGGGTCTTGCTTTTGCTCAGGCTGGTCTCAAACTCCTGAGCTCAAGTGATCCTCCAGCCTTGGCCTCCTAGAGTACTGGGATTACAGGTATGAGCCACAGTGCCCAGCCTGTTTAAATAAATCTTTAAATAATATCTACCTACTACAGTTATAGATATTCTTCCATGTTTTTTCTAGATGCTTTAAGGATTTAGTTTTCATGTTTAGGACAATGATTAATCTAAAATTAATTTTGCTGTATGGTGAGAGGACTCAAGTCCCTTCCCACCAAATAAGTTGCCATGGCATCAACTGTTGAAAAACTTTTCATTTATCCATAGAATTGCATTGATACCTACACCAAAAATAAATTTACCATAATCTATATTTATTTCAGTACTGTTACTTATGTACCTTTCATTTATTTGTGTATCCTTACATGAACATCACGTTGCCTAATTTTTATTGATTCAAAATGAGTTGTGAAATTGATTATAATAAGTCCTTCAAGTTTGTAATACTTCTTAAAGATTGCCTTAAATAGCCTAGGTTTTTTGGCTCTTTCTATACTTGTTACAATAAACTTGTTCATTTCTATTTTTAAAAAAGCCTTCTGGGATTTTAATTGGGTCTCATTGATTCTATAAATAAACTTAAGAATCAGTATCTTAATATTGAACCTTCTCACTCATGGCCAGGTCAATTCTATATTAGTTTTGTTATTTTACTAGTAATGTTTTGTAGTTTTCAGTGTAAATGTCTTTCAGTAAAAATGCCCTGGGTATGTTTCATTTCATTTATTCCTACTATTTCTGTTTCTTTATTGATGTTATTATAAATGGTATTTTACAATTTTTATTTCCCAATTGTTTGTTGATTTTGCATGTGTGTGTGTATGTATGTGTTACATTGACCTTGTGTTCTGAGTCCATGCCAAATTCACTTATTAGTTGTCAGTTTCTTTGTAAATTCCTCTAGTTTGTTAATGTACACAATTATGTGATCTTCTTTCCATTATTTATGCCTTTTATTTATTTTTCTTCTCTATTATATTAACCAGGGCCTCCAGCACATTGTTGAATAGAAGTTGAATGAGAAAACACTTTTACCTCATTCCTAATTGTTTTAGGGAAAGCATATGATTTCTCAAAATTAAGTATGATTTTAGCTTTAAGATATTTGTAGATTTACTGCATATTAAAGATGTTCTATTTTTTGTTTGCTGAAAATTTTTATTTAGTATGAATAGGTGTTGAATTTTGTCAAATGCTTTCTCAGCATCTATTGAAATGATACAATTTTTTCCCTTGCTCTGTTAATGGAGTGATAACATTGACTGAATTTTTAAT
>NW_012150430.1:362802-366583 GCF_000956105.1 Propithecus coquereli
TTTTCTTTATCCACTCATCAGTTGATGAGAACTTAGGTTGGTTCTCTATCTTTGCAATTGTGAATTATGCTGCAATAAATATTAGGGTGCAGGTGTCTTTTTTATAAAATGACTTATTTTCCATTGGGTAGACACCCACTAGTATGATTGCTGGATTGGATGGTAGGTCTACTTTCAGTTCTCAGAGGAATCTCCATACTGCTTTCCATAACAGTTGTACTGTTTACATTCTCACCAACAGTATATAAGTGTTCCCTTTTCACTGGATCCATGCCAATATCTGGGTTTTGTTGTTGTTGTTTTTACTTTGTAAAATGGTAATTCTGATGGGGGTAGGGTGGTATCTCATTGTGGTTTTAATTTGCATTTTCCTGATAATTAGTGATGTTGAGCATTTTTCGTACATAGATTGGCCATTTGTCTATCTTTTGAGAAAAATCTGTTTATGTCTTTTGCTGACTTTTTGATGGGGTTATTATTTTTTTCTTGCTGATTTGTTTGAGTTCTTTGTAGATTATGGATATTAGCCCTTTGTCAGATGTATAATTTGTAAATGTTTTCTTCCATTCTGTTGGTTGTCTATTTGTTGATTATTTCCTTTGCTGTGCAGAAACTTTTTAGTTTAATTAAGTCACATTTATTTATTGTTGTTGTTGGTATATTTGCTTTTGGGGTCTTAGTCATAAATTCTTTGCCCAGGCCAATGTCCATAATAGTTTTTCCTATGTTTTCTCCTAGAATGTTCATGGTTTCAGGTCTTATATTTGAGTCTTTTATCCATCTTGAATAAATTTTTTAAGTGGTGAGAAATAAAGATCCAGTTTTATTCTTCTGTATGTGGCTATCCAGTTTTCCCAGTACCATTTATTGAATAGGGGGTTCTTTCTCCAGTGTATGTTTTGTCTGTTTTGTTGAAAATCAGTTCCTCATACCTATATGGTTCATACCTATATGGTTTTATATGCTCCACTTTGTTTCTACCTTTATACTAACTAGTACCATGCTCTTTTGGTTACCATAGCCTTGTGGTATAACTTTAAGTCAGGTAATGTGATACCTCCAGATTTGTTCTTTTTGCTTAGGATTGCTTTGGCTAGTTAGGCTATTTTTTGGTTCCATATGGAGTTTAAGATTTTTTTTTTTTTAGATTTGTGAAGAATGATGTTGGTATTTGGATGGCAATTGCATTGAATCTGTAAATCACTTTGGGCAGTATGGACATTTCAACAATGTTCAGAGCACCCTTGTCTTGTTCCAGTTCTTAGGTGGAATGCTTTCAGCTTTTCCCCATTCAATATGATGTTGGCTATGGGTTTGTCTTATATGGCTTTTATTATTTTGAGGTATGTTCCTTCTATGCCTAGTTTGCTGAGGGTTTTTGTCATGAAGGGATGCTGGATTTTATCGAATGTTTTTTCTGCATGTATTGAGATGATTATATGGCCTTTGTTTTTACTCTTGCTTAAATGGTGAATCATATATATTGATTTGTATATATGAACCATATTTGCATCCCTGGGATAATATCCACTTGATCATGGTGAATTTTCTTTTTGATGTGCTGATGAACTTGGTTTGTTAGTATTTTGCTGAGGATTTTTGTACTTACGTGCATAATGGATATGGGTCTGTAATTTTCTTTCTGTGTTGCTTCCTCTCATGGCTTCAGTATCAAGGTGATAATGGCTTTGTACTATGACTCACAGAGAATTCCCTCATTCTCAATGTTATGCAACAATTTCAGTGGAAACTGGTAGTTTCTTCCTGGTAAATCTGGTAAAATTCTGATGTCATTTCATCTTGTTGAGGGCTTATTTTCGGGACATTTTTTATTACTGTTTCAGTCTCACTATTAGTTATTGATTTATTTGGGGTTTCTATTTCTGCCTGATTCAAGCTTGGGAGATTATGTGTTTTGAAAATTTATCGATTTCCTCTAGGTTTTCTAGTCTCTGTGCATAGAGGTTTACACAGTAGTCACAGATAATATTTTTTATCTCCGTGGCATCAGTTGTAATGTCTTATTTTTCATTTCTGATTCAGCTTATTTGAGTCCTTTCTCTTCTATTTCTGATTAACCTAGCTAGTGGTCTATTGATCTTGTTTATCTTTTCAAAGAACCAACTCTTTGTTTCATGGACCCTTTGTATTTTTGTTTGTTTGCTTCCATTTCGCTTAGCTCTGCTCTGAGCTTTGTTATTTCTTTTCTTCTAGCTTTGGGTTTGCTTTGTTATACCTTTTCTAGTTCTTTGAGGTGTGACATTAGGTTGTTAATTTGTGTTCTTTCTATCTTTTTGATGTAAGCATTTAAAGATATAAACTTCCCCTTAGAACTGCTTTTTTTGTATCCCATAGATTTTGGAAGCTGTGTCATCTTTGTCGTTCAGTTCAAAAAGTCTTTTGATTTCCATCTTAATGTATTCATTGACCTAAGGATCATTCAGGAGCAGGTTTTTAAATTTCTGTGACTCTGTGGAGATTTGAGTATTCATTTTGGAATTGATTTCTAGTTTTATTCCACTGTGTTTTGAGAAGATACATGGTATAATTTTGATATTTCTGAATTTGCTGAGATTCGTTTTGTGGCATAGTACATGATATATCTTGGAAAATATCCCATGTACTAATGAGAAGAATGTATATTCTACAGTTTTTGGGAAGAATGTTCTGTAAATGTATGTTAGATTCATTTGTTCTAGTGTCCTGTTTAAATCCAGAATTTCTTTGTTGATTTTCTGCCTTGATAATCTGACCAATTCTGTCAGTGGAGTGTTGAAGTCCCCAGCAGTTATGATGCAGCTGTTTATTTCTTTGCCTAGCTCTAGTAGAATTTGTTTTATGAATCTGGGAGGCCCTGTGTTAGGTACATATGTATTTAGAATTGTCATATCTTCTTGCTGAATTGCTCTCTTTATCATTATATAATGACTATCTTTGTCTTTTTTTTTCCCATTATTGATTTAAAGTCTGTTTTTCATGATATGAGAGTACCTACTCCTGCTCCCTTTTTGTTTCCATTTGTAAGGAATATTTTTTCTTCCCTTTACCTTGAGTCTATGAGACTCCTTGCAATTTAGATGGTTTTCTTCAAGATAGCATATATTTGGATTGCATTTTTTTAATACATTCAGCCAATCTATGTCTTTTAAGTGGAGCATTAAGATTGTTTATACTGAATGTTAGTATTGATACATGATATACTGTTCTGTCCCTCATGTGGAATAATACCTAGATGCTTTTTTTCCTTCCTTGTGTTAATGTTTTATAAGAACTATGAGCTTTAACTTTCTGGTATTTTTACACTGATGGGTGTCAGTTATTCTGTTCCGTGTAGAGAGCAGTTTTAAGCATTTCCTGTAGGGCAGGTCTAGTGGTGACAAATTCCCTTGGTGTTTACTTGTCTGGGACAGACTTTATTTCTCCTTCATTTATGAAACTCAGTTTTCAGAAAACAAAAAATCTGGCAGTTATTCTGCTTAAGAAGACTACAAATAGGACCCCAATCCATTCTGCCTTGTAAGGTCTCAGCTGAGAAGTCTGCTGTTAGTCTGATAGGTTTTCCCTTGTAAGTAACTTGTTGCTTTTGTCTCACAGCTTGTAGGTCTTTCTCCTTCGCTTTGACTTTAGCCAGACTAAAGACGATGTGCTTTGGTGATGTATTATTTGCTACGAATCTTCCAGGTCTTCTATGACCATCTTGAATCTGGATGTCTAAATCTCTAGCAATACCATGGAAGTTTTCCTCAATTATTCCCTGAAATAGATTTTTCATGCTTTTTGC
>NW_012150430.1:368728-370462 GCF_000956105.1 Propithecus coquereli
AGTAAAACAGTAGATGTCCATTATAATTACCAGTTAGTCCCCAATTATTTTATGAAGACATTTAGCTTTTCTAATAGTAGAATCTGAAAAGAGGGTTGAAATTCAGTTGTTAGGAGAGGGGATTAATTTCCTTAAACCTGTACTGAGGTGCTAATGAAATCAGTCTTTCCCAAAAGCAGTTTTGGTTCCCTGAACAAGGCACACTAGCAATAGCTATCTGTCTTGAGTAAATGAGTTCCTCTTAACAACACGTATTTTTTTTAAACCTCAAAGGAACCTACAAGCATTTTAATTGCTCAAGTTACTGGAGTTGAACTTCCAATCACTTTCTAGCCATTATTGTAAATAATAATCTCCACTGATGCAATGACACCAAACACTAATCTTTTAATTTATAGTACAAGGTACAGTTACTCAGTAGAAAATAAAGAAAAAATGTCCTCACAATTTAAAATCTTACATCTAAGGAGAAGATCACACATTATTTAAGATACTTAATATTTTCACAACATGTGTGCATGCTAAATTTTAAAAAATCTCATATACTAAGTGGAATTTTAACCCTCTTTCTTAGTTCTTTCTCTCTAGGACTGTAAATCAACTTGTCCACTAGAAGTAGAAAAGAGATATTTATTTTCTTAAGCAGTTTGCAGTGTACAGGTTTGTAAGAAATGCAAATTAATGGTCCTTACATGGCGAAAAAAAACCTTTAATGGTAATAAGAGATTGGTGATGTTAACAAAGATTGTCCTGATGTTTGAATGTAATTGTTCAAAGTTCATGTGTTGTATCAGTCATGAACTTAACTGGTTCTCAGTCCATGATTCAGAGAAAATTCCTGTAATTGAGATAAAATTCGTATTGTGGGCATACACAGATGAACAAAGCACTTGTTATCATCCCAGAATCATAGCATTTATGAGTGAAAATGGACACCAGAGATTAATCTTGGCTAAACCCTTCATTTCATCAATAAAATAAGTCCTAAAATACCAAATAATTTCCCCATTTTACCCAGTTAGCTATTTGATTAATAACCAAGAATTTAAGATTTTCCCTGTAATATTCTTTTCACTCCACCTCCATATGGATGATTAAATAATAAAATAACATTTATCAAATATTTTTAACATGACAGGCAAAGTGCTGAATTGTTTACATGATTTTATGAATTAAGTCTCATAATAACTCTATGAGATGGGAATCCCCAGTTTAGAGATAAGAATATTCTGCACTTTCTTTTCTTCCTCCCAAATGCAGTTCCTCTTCCAGGGCCTACTGTGACTCATTCTTCCCCACAAGTCTCTCCTTCTTATCCCAGCTGAAATGTATCTATTTTTACTTTGTTCTCCTATAAGTGACTTTTAACAAATTTTGTTGTCTCTCCACATGAGGTTGTCATATAAGAATAGTATATTGTTTCTTGTTATGGGATGGTTGCTTTTTCCACCAGCTAGAGGGTCAACTTCCTGAGGGGGCAATGACTGCTTCTGTATATCATTCGTGCTATGCACCATGCCCTCCCCGCACCTGGCAGATGATTGGCAAATGCCTCTTGTGCAATTGACTTAAAAAGCAGCATTGACTAGAAAATCAATGCAATTAAAATTGCTCTTTTAAATATAGTGTTCATCACCTTTCACATGTTTAACATTTAGCTCAGCATGAGAGGTGTTGAGTTTCAAGGTCCACTTTCCTTGTATCCAAGCATCCACTCTGAGGGCAAGGAACAGA
>NW_012150430.1:370512-372015 GCF_000956105.1 Propithecus coquereli
TTTTCTTCTCCCTCAGTAATATCTATGATTCTTACATTACCTAGTTTGGTATAGTCCCATATTTCTTGCAGTGATTTTTCATTCTTCTTTATTCTTTTTTCTTCATTTTTTTTTGACTGGCTGAGTTAATTTGAAAGTCTTATCTTCAAGCTCTGAAATTTTTTCTTCTGCTTGGACTAGTCTGTTGTTAAAACTTTCTGCTGTATCTTGCAATCCTAGATGACTCTTTCATTGTTTTAAGTTCTGTTATATCTTTTCTTGTATTATCTATCTTTTCAGTGAACTTTTCATGCGTGTCCTGAATTTTTTTGTTTGTTTCTTTGTTTCTTTGTTTTTCTTTTGGTTGGAGTCCATTGCTGGTGAACTATTGTGTTCCTTTGGAGTTGTCAAAGCAGTTTGTTTTTTCATGTTACCACAGTTCTTATGGTGGTTCTTACTCATATGAAACTTCTTCTCTAAACTTAAGACAAATAGGTTTGTGGTGCACCTGTTCTCTATATGGAACTGTTCTTCTCAGTGAAGAGAGGGAGAGGTCACTGGACAGAGAATCTGAATGCTACTCTGGAAGATCGACCTGGCAGGAGTGGAGTGGATGCACTGTGTTTACCATTGCTGTTCTCCTGTCTCTCACACCTCACCGTTCCGCTACGCTTGTCACAGGTGGTCTGTGAGCTACAGAGTGATCACTCCACTGAGTTCCAAGCTGCTGTGATTGTCCCCTATGGGGGCTTGAGCACTGCCCTACCCATGACCATGGACGGTAGTGATTCTTGGCCCAACACAACTTGAGCACTGCCTTGCCCACATCTGCAGGTGGCACATTTGTCTGCCCATGGTGGCCTAAGTCTTCACCCTACTCATGTCCCTGACTGTAGTGGGGGCCATGGCTCCTGCCCATGGGACACACAAGTGTGGCCAGACTCCATGCTCCTTCTTCAGTGTGCTGAGAGGTATGGGGAGGCAGTAGCAACAGATCTCACCCCCATTGAGACACAATGTTCTGGGTTTGGGCTCCCAAAATCGCACCAGCCATAGTGCTCAGGGTTTGCAAGCCAGTGGGTCCCCATTGTGCTCTCTCTTGTGAAACACCATTACACAGCCCCTTGTCCATTACCTAATTCTGTTCAGCAGCCTGCTGCAGTGGAGGAACCCTCCCACAGCTCGGGTAGCAATGTCCATGGGGGACGTGTGGAGCCCTGGCATTCTCTCCTCTGTCCATTCCATACATGGGGATGCCTTCCCGGTGTACCTTTTATCTCACAGAGGGGGTGACCTCTATTCCCCTCCTTCATTTTGGGGTGCCTCCCGTCACCTGTCTGTTGATTCCCATTGCTCTCTTTTAGACTGTCTATTTGGTGATGAATATCCTCTCACCTCTTTCAATCTTCTCCATGAGAGCTGTACATGCAGGCTGTTTCTAGTCCTCCTTCTTGCTCTTCCTGTTCCTGAATTTTCTGCTTATAATTTTATGGGATTTTTGTGCCTATATTCATAAGTGATATT
>NW_012150430.1:375318-394459 GCF_000956105.1 Propithecus coquereli
CAGATCATCTTTTCACAATCAGGACTCTTACCTACCATGTGAACTAATATATCACAGAGCCAATAGGGAGATACAATTTGCTGAGTGGGTGGGAGTTCTATTTAAGTATAATTAATCCTTCTTTCATTATTATAACATATTTACGCTGTCAGAACACAATGAAAATCTGAATCATTTCTCATGCAGTGATTTGGACCCATGACAGGACAATATCTCTGCTCCACCCCCATTCCCGTCTTATAGCCATTGAACATTATAAGAATTTTACTGTCTTTTTTTCCTTTTGTCTGTGATGTTTAGAGAAAGTGTTCTGCTTGGACTTCAATTTTCAAACCTTAAACTCCTAAGACAGATGAGCAGTTGAACAATAAGACATCTGGTATGCAAAGATGCTGCTAGCCAGGGAGTCACCATGGAAACTACCGAAAACATGGATTATGAAGATGAACAACTTTGAGTTAATTTCTTTTCAAGGTTGTGGCATTTTGGTTCATTGATTCATATGTTGAAGTGTCTTTTAGAGGAAAAGCTGTCAGAGACACAGAAGTTTCTCCCTGACACGATTCATTATGAAGTAAAATTCAGAACAAGTCAGACCCAAGTCATATCACTTTCAAGGGAAATGAGTTACTCAAGTAAGAAAAAAATCAACAAACACAATATTCTGAACACACAAAACTCCCTGTCAAAATATTATCATGTATAACTTGGAAATTGAACTACAAGGTATACACTAATAAAATCATTATCCTAGAATTGGAATGGTTTCTGTCATTACAGGTGTTATATTATAGAATTCCTACATGTAATGAATCATCAGATAGAGACATTTTCCCAACTATTTCTATACATTAAAGAGAAGTTAATGCAAATGTAAGCTATAAGTTAAATCTAGCTACAGAGCATTATATCTATTTTGTATCTAAATTATATGAAATGTAATCAATGTCAATGGTTCTAAAGTTTAGCAATGAACTATACTTAAATATAGGGAGTCCCTTTTAAAAACCAAAAGGTTGTCAGATGGAGTATCGGTAATGAATAAGAAAATGACTGAGCTGAAAGTGACCTTGACAACTCATCTGGTCCAGCTGGAAGTCTTTAATTTGCCCTGAAAAAGTTAAATGTCTAAGCCATCTAGTACAGATAGATGCCTGTTCTCATCTTGAAATTCTCCAGGGAGGGAGTTTCAAGAACTTCATTCGATAATCCGTGTAGGGGTTTTATCACCTTGACAATATAAAATTTCTTCTTTTATATCACACAGAAATCTTTCCTGTAGCCTGTCTTTTTTCTAGATAGTGAACACAAACCAGAAAGTGTTCAAATGTTCTGTGCCCTTCTCCGAAACATTGCTCAACCCAGGTTGTTACATCTCGATAGTGTCTTCTTTGGGCCAAATTACAACCATTTTCTCATGTTTTGACTGCATAAGACATATTTCTGGGTCCTTTGAGATTATTCTTCTCCAACCATAAATGTTTGAAATAGAAAGTAGCTTCCACCTATCTTATGTTAAGGTCCAAGGAGAATAATAACAACAGCTACATTTGTATAGTACTTTGCAGTATACAAATCATTTTAAATACATTATTTCATTGGATCTACAACATCAACCCTGTTAATTGGGCAGACAATGAAATCCTCATTTATATTTTCAGGATTATGTAAACTAAGCATTTTGTGGATTAAAGTACTGGTAAATAAACCCAACTGAAAACATTGGGGCCGCTAAAACATACTAGACACAGAACTATATTTTTTCATATTGTTTTAGGTATTTTCACCTGCCTAATGCACTTATCAGAGACTATTACCTGAAATTTATAGTTAGGAAAATTGAATTTATTATATTTATGGGACAATAGGTCCTCGAATAATGTTTCATTCAATGTTGTTTAGTTGTAACATTAATGAGAAGAAAGATTGATTTCTGGCCAGGGCCACTGTCTGTGTGGAGTTTACATGCTTTCCCCATGGCTGTGTGGGTTTTCTTTGGGTACTCTGATTTCTTCCCACATTGCAAAGATGCACTCATCTGTTCATTGGCGTATCTAAAGGGTCCCCTTCTGAGTGAGTGTGGGTGTGTGTGAGTGTGCCCTGCAATGGGAGGGTATCCTGTCCAGGGTCTATCCCACGTGGCACCCTAAACTGCTGGGACATGCTCTGGCCACCTGAGCTACTGAACTGGAATAATTGAGTAAATAATGATCTTACTTGTTTTTATTGATCTTTCTTAAATGCATGTATAACTCAACATTTATTTCAGTGTTTATTATTAGAAATGTTTTGGATATTCAGTTAGAAGTTTGGTAATATTTTTGTGACCAGAATTAGGCCCTAGGAACTTAACTCTTGCTTATATCAATTAGCCTATGATAAAATTGTTTCGTTATAGGTCATTTTGCTTAAAGTTGCAATTTCCCAAAACCTATTGTCAACATTAAGTGAAGACTTAGTGTATACATTTTTCCAAAGGCCATTTAGCTGGTAAGTAGCAGAACTGGTGTTGAGACACACTGCTCAATTCAGCGCAGAGATTTTCCTTCTTTCAAATAGTCATCTCTTTCTCGGTATTCCTTCTTGCTATAGAGATATAAAATATCACAAAGTAACAAAGTACTATGATGATTGTATCAGGTAATGTTTGAATTAATGCTTAGCACAATAGACGTTACATAGTAAGTGCTCAGTTAATATTAGCTGTTATTATTAGGGTTAAATGTACAATAGAGGAATTGAACAGTTGGATTGAGATAATCAAAAGTGATAGGAAGTGATTACATCTAATGTAAGTCCCATAAGTATTTACTAAAACATTTTACAAAAAAATACAATGCAATTCATGTTACTTAGGAAAAATTTCAAATTGATGTAGGAATCTAGAAGCCAACAATAGAACAGGGGAAACTTCTAGGACTTGAAGAAAGTTTGATACTTGGTAATAATCAGAACTCTATATTTCTCAGTGTAGTCCTGCAAATAAATTAGATAAATTATCATAGTGGACATTAGATACAAATGTCTACTGCTGTGAAATGTCTAATATTTCAAAATCACTCCTTTGATTTTCTCTCAGAAGGAAGAATGATGAATAATTTATTCATCTCTTGACTATGAACATTCATTATGTGATTCTTCTGAAATAAAGACTTTTCACTTTTAACCTTTTGCTTTTAAAAGCACTCAATCTAATGCCATAGGAAATTCCTTTTCTTAGCATTAAAGATCTGCAAGTGTATTATTTCTTTCTTACTATTTCCAAAAGTATGGCACTGCCTTTGTTCCTAGTATTAAAAGTGTAAATTGGCTACTTAGACTGTTTCTAGAGCGAGCAGTGGATCAAGATTTAAGGGTTCTGGATTCTACTTCGGCTTTGCCACTTACTTGAGATCAACTCATTTAAATAGTTTCTCAATTCTCTTGCCAAACACCAGTTCCCTCTGCACACAGGGTTGTGTGAATCAGATGAGTTAATATAAGTGAAAGCACTTTGACAATTAAGGTCTTATTCCCTCCAAATATAGAGTTTTATAAATATAAAGCACTTTGTTACCATACCTTGAATTTATAACGTTCTTTATAGCTTAAACAAGTATATTTATGTTGATTGATCAGTAAGTGCTATATCCCCTTTCTTTTTTCTTCTTCCTTTATTTAATATCTTCTTTGTCTGTAAAACTCTTACACGTTTTTCAAGTTCTGAGTCAAATGTTTCCTCCTGAGAATGGTTGTTCAAATTTCCAAGGCTGAGATGGTCACCTCCTCAACCTGTGTTCTCATCTCTGATTTAACAATTATACTGCTGAAGTTCAAGCCATGTATTTAAATATTTGTTTCTTCTACTGGATTGAACCCATCACATGGATGATGTCACATTCCCCTCAGATGCACCATCAAACACAAAGTCCTAAAGTTACAAGAGCTTTTAAGGAGTCATTATAAACTCTAACCCTTGTATTCATCTTCAGGAACATATATTTAAATTATTCACCTCACCCGCACTTCTCTAGTCGACTTTTTGGGAGAAGGGAATTGATACTTCCCTGAAATTATTTCACACCCATGTTATTACAGTCAAATGTAGGTAGCCAGCAGTTCTCCCACTGCCTCTGCCAACCAGCTTCCAAGCCCTTCACTGCTCAATGAGCTCCCCGTACTCCCCCCAGCTGCAGAGAAATGGTCGTCCACCTGCGAGGCTTGCATGGGTTGTGCAGGTAACCCCATGCCTTTTATGGTCAGGTGGATTTAAGTGACTCTGCCACCTGCTTTTGTTAAACCTTGAACACATTAACCACTTCGAGTCCCTTTTTCCACATCTGTAAAATGAGAATAAGAACACTGGTATGTTGGGGAGGGCTGAGATATATATATATATATATATATATGATAAATATGAATTTTTATTATTATGGGATTTAGGGTTTGACAAATACAGATTTGAATCTTCATTCTGACACACTTCCAACAATTGGCTGACTTTGGGCACATTTCAACCTCTATGGGTGTCTCTGTCTTACGCACACCCACACACGTGCACACTCGTGTATTCCACTCTAGGATAGAAAGAGGAATAATGTCACTACACTTAAGGAACTTATTTTTTAATGTTTAGGTATAGCATACGTCCAAAGGTAGCACTGAACGTGACTCTCAACGTTTGCCCCCACACAAAGTAATCTGTTCAACAACCCATTGGATCCAGGCCCTGCTAAATACAGATGTTTAATTAATAGGAATCAGTCGTTCTATTTTTCGCAAGTAGCAATGCACACTGTGTTTAGTCTTAAATACCTTCACAACTCTGCATATTTTGTAAGATGTTTACTTATTTCTTTTGAGCCCTCTATCCACCAGCCACATAAAGTAGAAAAGGCAATAAACTTATGTTCATTTAAATGATAAAGTCCCCAGAGCTCAAGTAGTTTAATAACTTGCCTAGGGTCACAGAGCTGATAAAAAAACTATTAGCAACTTCAGTTATCATTCATTGAATTTTTACCACAGGTTGGGCAGCATGTTTAGTATTTTACATAAATTGTCTCCGTGGTAAGAGACAGGTACTATCTTCATTTTAAAGCTAGAGGAATGGAGGCTCACAGTTGTGAAGTGCTTTGCCCAAGAGTGTAGAGACAAGATTTGAAACGAGAACTGACTGCCAAAGCCCGTGCTCTGAATGCATCCTCATGGACAGTGAAGCCCAGTGGTTAGGCCGTGGGCTCTGGAGTATGGCTGCCTTGATGTGAGACCTTATTTCTTCACACTAGCTGCGTGGCATTGGGGAAGTTTATCTAGCTCTGTAAACATCTGTAAGATATTGATATGATCACAACCCCAATCTCAGAGTCATGGACTGATTCAGTGCTATGATAGAGGTAAAACTTCTAGTAAAGTGCATATTGCAATTGAAATAATGCCTTTTAGTATTAATATTATATCTATATATTGCTATACCAGTTCTACTTCCCCATATCTTGTTCGTTTTTCTTCTCATAGACAAATGGCTTTTTAATTTCTTAGACTTATGCATTCAGCGTAAGAGAGAAAATCATGGTATCATTCCTCTCAAGGAGGGGACAGGATGTTTGTCTACACTGTTCTTCCCAGCCCACCCTAAAGGCCCATTCTTCTCCCCAGAATTCCTCCAACTCTGTGCAGACTTGATTGTTCACTAAAGCTACTTTTCTCTAAGAAGCCTTGCTTCTCTTAAAATTGAAAAGAGGATGTCTATGAGAATGATAATAAAAATGGAAAAGATTATGGACCATGTCTCAAAAGAAAATATCCCTTTTATTAAAAACAGATTAAAGAAAAGAAAATCAATCTTGCAAGATCATGAAAATCTTGGCAAGGCTAAAGTTGATTTATTTATTTAAGATTTATACTCCGTCCACTTCCATAAAGGATTCACGGTGGCGGCAGGCAGCCTGGGCTAAAATCATTTTCTTGTACTATGTTTCAGACTGGAATTAGAAGTTCGTTTTCTAGCAGATGAAGTTAAGCTGATTATAGCAAATGAGCTATTGAAAATCAATACCATAAAACCATGCCATTAGTACCTGTACAATCATCCCAGGATTATAAGTAATATTTACATTCTCAAACATTGACATTTGCAGGAAATGAGATGCAAAACATTTGCACGGGGCGCAGCCACCTGTGGTTGCCTGGCTCCGATGATTAAAGCATGTTGCTAATGAGGCCAAGGTCATGGGCTCGCTCCCTACGTAGCCCAATTATCTCTCCTCTGTTCTGGAGCTATGAACGGAACCGGGTTCCTGCAGCAGATCCCTTACTGCAGTGTGCAGGGGGTCACTGAACGTAAAAGAGCATTCCTGGATTTTGACAAATGCATCCCCCTGTTGGACGAGCATCCCCAAGTGCATGGCATGATGGCTGTGCGTGTCCTGTGGAAGGGATTGAGCACAGACAATCTCTCTTGCACACCAACACACACAGCTACACGCCCCATTCTGTAAGGGACAGGATGATGCAGGGGAATAATACATGGAGGAAAAATCTTAGATTTTTATCTACTCAGAGGAAATTTAAATCAAGTCCTAATTTTGACATATACTGGCAGCAAGACCCTGGGTAGATAATTTGCCTCTGTTTTAAAAATTGCAAAAATGGACAATATATGTAGCTTAGAAGGATGGGGCGGTAACAAAGGGGGGTAATATATGTAAAACCCCTGTTGTATTAGACATATCGATGATTACAAAATTAACTTATTTCACTGCTAGTATATACTAGGTATTCTAGTAAGCTCTTTACATGCATTATCTCATTTAATCTTCAAAATATCTTATAAGGCAGGTCTCGTTGTTATTTTTTTAATAGTGGGTGAAAGCAAGATTTATAGATTCTAAGTAATTTACCCTGTGCCACACAATGAGAAGACATCCTAACTAGTGCCCAAACCCAAGCCCATCTCACTCCTTAGCGTGCATATTCATATACTCTGCCACAACGATGCTGCCTCTCCTAAGAAAAGCTTCTATCATCATCCTAGCCTCTATTAACTGGCCTTTAACAATATGGTGCATGCTGTGACGTGAAAATTCACTTTCATCTCCTTGGTGCTGCCTGCTACTTCAGCACAAATCCTTTAGTTGGTGTTGCTCCTGTCATACTTCAGGAATCTGCTAGAATCACTTTGGAGGATGTATTCCCTCAGGGATCTATGTGAACATACATTCTCTATCTCTGGAGACTCTTACAAGGAACCTGATTGTTAAATACACCAAACAAGGACCACGGGCTACCTGCTCCTCTATTTGTGCACGTCTATTTTTACCCCTGAGGGTCTAAAAGATGGATTTCCAAAGTAGATTTACTGAAACTAATGTTTATACAAACATCAGGCAATGGCCCATTATCCAGCTATACCAGTGACTTGAAAGCTCTACTCGTGAAGGCCAAATAAGTTATATCCATTTGATAGTGTCAAAATCTGCTTTTACTATTGTGACCTTTATTTCCCAAGAGAAGAAATTACAGCTTTAGAAAACCTTTTGTATTACAGAATGGAAATCCAGAGATTCCCAGGTTGACAGAGTTTGTGCTCAAGGTCTATTGTTGGTTAATATTAGAACTAGGATTTCAATTTCTGAGGCAGTTTAATGAAGTGGAACGAATATGAGTGGTGGAGTAAACTGAAGACCTACGTTTGCATTCTGGCCCTGCTACTTACTATTGATAGCAGTACACCTGATCACTTATTTTACCTGCAAACTTCTGCTTTCTCTCTGGTAAAATGAGACTACTACTAATACCTAATTCCAAGTTTGCAGTGATGAATATTAAGAATATTGTAGGCAGCATGCCTGACACCAAGTAACTATTGCACATAACTACAATAATTAGGATTTCCCAAAGAAAGACTTCTATTAATTCCGGAGTATGAGGAGACAGAGCCTAGATCAGTCCTCTTCCAAAGAACTCCTTGATTATTTATCACACTGTAATTACTGCTGGGCGTATCAGCCAGGGTCCAGATGGCATACTTAAAATGAGATAATTTGAGGAGGGTTTAGGTAGAAAAAGTCTATTCATAGAAGCATGAGATTGGTTCAGCTACTGTATCAATTAGCTATTGTTGCTGCATAACAAAAATACCCTGAAACTTAGTATTTTAAAACAATCATTCATTTGCTCACGTTTCTGTGGGTTAGCTATTTAGGCTGGGATCAGCTGGGCAGTCCTTCTGCTGGTCTCGTCTGGGATTGCACATGTAGGCGCAGCGATCTGGCAGATTAAGTGGGGTTGGAGGGTCCCAGAGAGCCTCATTCGCGTTTTTGAAGGTTGGTTCCAGTTGTTGATGGGAGCAGTCTCTCCTTGTGGTTATTCTTCCTCAAGGAGTCTGGCAGGGCTTCCGCAAATGATAGTTTCAAGGTTAGAAGGGAAGAACAGAAACTGCAAGTCCTTTTAAGGCCGAGGCTCTGGAATTTATGTAAAAAATGTCACATTTACCACATTCTCTTGGTCAAAGCAAGGGATAAATCCAGCCCAGATTAACAGCATAGGGAAATAAGACTCCGCCTCCATATTGGAGGTGAGAGAGGTCACATTACCAAGGGACATTTGCACAAGAATGGGAGGAATTGTTGCAGCCATCTCTGCAAGTGATCTAACACATAATTTTTGCCTCAAAGGTAAGAGGGGAGAAGGGAATTACTGGAACCATGAGTGAGAAAATCACATAGAATTAGCTGCCTTGAGAAAAACAATGACGGTAGAACAGAAGGAGCTCCCTCCAACATCCTGCCAATGTCCTCGTCAGCCACATTTAATTGGAAGGGAGAGAAAAAGGAACTCATTACCATAATCCTCACAGATCATCCACACAGAAGAAAGGGGCAGAGAAGGGTGGAGAATAGTTCTGGAGGAACAGATGGGAGATGTTCAGAACAGGGAGAGTCAGCATACCACAGTGGTTCCAGATATGAGTTTTGCAGTTGACTAGACCTGATTTGAATTCCTGTTCTGCTGTTTTCATGCACAGTAACGACTTGGGCAAACCATTTCTTCTCTATCCACTTTAGCTTCCTGTTTGCAAAACCGGTATAAGAAATACCTTCCTTGGGGGATTGTTGGAGGAATAAATGAGATTTTATTATATATATATATGTGTGTGTGTGTGTGTGTGTGTGTGTGTGTGTATTCCTTAGCGCAGTACACGAGCAATATATGTATGGTTAGCAATTAAACATGTATGTGTCAATAGCTGTTAGAAAAAGCCAATGTATACTGCTTTTGCTAAAATCAACGTCTTGTGAGTCAGTTGGGTCTTAACTTTTTGCTTGATTGTTTTGTTTCTCTTTTGCACTTTGCAAGGGCAGGCAAATCCTGACTGGACGATCCCAGGGTTCATTTAGAGCCTCTCTGTGGAGCCCTTTTCTGCTGCTCACTGCATTGGCCGAGGGAGAGGAGGGTCCTGCACCGGCGACACAAGCTGGTAAGCCAGGAGTTTGCATGGTCGTGTCTACCCGAAATGTCGCAGGTGTCTCATTTACCAGCAATTCCTCTTCTCAGCCTCTTGCTCCACATGAAGCGAGTGTATAATCCCCCCGGGGTGGGCAAACACAGGCACCACAGCTGGCAAGAAGAATCGGTGTGGGCTGTGAGAGAGATTGAGGCGCTTCCTTGAGAAAACGGGTCCCTGAGAAGCAGCCTCTTCCCTCTGGTACATTCAGCCTGCTCTCTGCTCCCCCAGACTAATAGCGCAAACCGTACTTCCAGCCACAAATTGATTGCACAGGGGCTAAACAGTGCTATTAGAAAAGAAGGTCTCAAGAGTGTGGAGGTGAAGGCACCGTGCCATTCCCGCATCCTCCTGGGGAGCCATACACACTCCTGGAATGAAAGAGTACTTGGGAACCTGGGATGACATCTCATTGAGCATTTCCCCTGTGGGTTTTGTGGGATGTTACTGGGTACCGTTTTTGTAAATTTCTTGCAAATAATATTTAATGTGATCAAATAATTTTGGACATATGGTATTGCACCAAGGTAATAGTTTTCTTTACTGTAGGACTTCCACAAGTCTTTATATTAATAAAGTGCCTTGTGAAGCTCCTAGAAAGGGCATGGAGCAGTGTGTCCTAAATATAATTTACCACGAAAAATTTTGTGGGGAGGGAAAAGAGTCTTCTAAGTTTAATATTTCACAGACCATATTTTGGGGGATATTTTTAATAACTAAAAATTAAGTCAATATCGAATCTCTCTCTCTCTCTCTCAACATTTCCAATATCCCAGAGAAAAGAAAGGATGTACATGTGGTTTCTCAGCAAGATAGAGGGAGTTATGGGACAGATATTCTTATGATTAATTTTGTGCTGTACCATAATTAATAGATTACAATTCAATAAAAATTTTAAGAGAGCCTGTGTACCTCATGCACCAAACTCTACCAGCTCTCTGCAGGTAGGGCATTTGTTTTGAATTGAATTATTTTCTCACAGAGATAATTGGGTTGTGTTCATTCATCCACAGTTTCACACCTTGTGGCCTCTGGGACCAATGATGTGTACCTTTTCTTTGCTTTGACCTACCAAGGTCTTTGGGAGCCATCAGCTACATTCCTTTCACATGGTGGAACAAATAGCAGGTCAAACGTTGCGAGAATGTAATAATAACCTCACGCTTGCATGGCGCTTTTAACTCTAGATAGCACTTTTGAATACTGCAAGCACTTTTATCGTCACAACTCTCTGTAGAAGGGACAATGGGGACAGGCAAAGTTCCTAAAGTACTGTATATTTGTTTTAAATGCAACACAACCAAGAAAAAATGAAGATAGCTCATATGTCCTGATGTTTGATTTCAAGGTTTTACTTTAAACGTGCGCTCTTAGGGTATGTTTTGTTGAACTCGTCTCATGTAATCTCTCTCATGTAATTCCCTATGAAAAAAAATTCTGTTGACGATAAAAATTGAGAAATGATTCATATTATATACGTACCTCAGAGAATCATAATGCACAGTATAATACTGAAGGCTCTGAGAGGTGCTATAATAAAAGAACAGAGTTAAATTCATTTAACCCACTTTATTTAAAAAACTGGGTGCTTTATGTTGCATATCCTTTGATAGCAGCACATTTTGGGATGTATCGCCCTAAAGGATGCAGGAAAGTATCAATGGAGACAGCAGGGAGGAAGAAAGGAAATACATCTAATTATCACGACAGCCCCATGTAGTGGATATTAATGTGCTTTTTAAGTAATAAGAATCAGGTTCAGAGAGGTTAAGTGTCTACTTCAATGTCACCCAGCTGGAAAATGATGGGGTTAGAAATTGATCTGTCTTCTTCCTGGCTCTAGGAAGTAGCTATTCACTCTGGTTCTCTCCACTCACTCTAAATGTTTCAAGTTACTTCAAAGCCTGGTTTTCAGCAGGGCTTTCCCACGTCTCCAGTCGCACCTGCTACCCAAGCTCATTGCTGTACCGGTGCACCCTCCTCTTGTTTCTTCACTCCGTCCTAAGTACCTAGTTATCACTTCTTGTCTATTGCTATTGGTTTTGATTTCAGGATTCCTCATATCTAAATCATGAAGAACTTATCAGCAATCATTATTAAAAATGATAGTTTTAACACTCCCAGTGCTTTAAAAGAAGATTCACATACACACAAGGTAAAAGAAATCCATGAACCACAGTCAGTTGGCAACCTGAGGATAACACTGGTAGAACTGTTATTTCTTTTAAGTGTTACTGTATACAGTACAGAACCTCATGAAACAGGCTATATAAATAGCATTCAGTAGCACTTTGATAACCAGTATATCGCTGCTCTTTCATCACCATAAAGATGTGCTATTTTCAAATAATCAAAATTAATGAGGCAGTACAGCATTGGTAATGCCATGTTCATATATACACATAGTTATGTGCATATGTATATTTATGCTACATTTACATATACATCTTTGTGTGTGTGTGTGTACATTTTTTGTTGTTTTTACATTAACGGTTAAGTAAAATCGGTTTTCTTGTCAGACTGCCTGGGTTTTATTTCTGAATATCCATTCACTGTGTGAACTTGGCAAGTTCCTTAAACTTGCTATATTTGCTTCTTATCTCTGTGGTGCCACAAACTTAGCAGTTTACATAAACACAAAGTGGCTCAAACAAAATCAAGGTTTGGACAAGCCTACATTTCTCTTGGAGGCTTTAGAGTAAAAATTGTTTTTTTCCTTTTCCAGCCCCTAGAGGCTGCCCACATTCCTTGGGTTGTGGCCCCTTCCTCCCTCTTCAAAGTTGGAAATGACCAGTGTAGTCTTTCTCACATCACCTCACTCTGACTCTGACTTTTCCTCTGTCTCACTTCCACCTTTGAGGAGGACCCTTGTGATTAACTTGGTCCCACCCAGATTATCCAAGATACTATCCCCAAGCTAGGTGCTTAATTTAATCACATTTTTTAAGTCCCTTTTGTCATGTGAAGTAACGTATTCACTGGTTCTGAGGATTAGAACAAAGATGTGTCGGCGGGGCCACTATTCTGTCTATCATATTGTTCTAAGATATTGTAGCATCAGAACGAAGGAGCCCTCATAGCAGGATTCTTCTTTAAGAGAGCTGAAATAACTGAGACCATGTCTGATACACATTATTAGAAGAAAGAGATGAATTAAACACATTTTTGTGAAACGTTTTTATAACAATGCTATGGGACAATTTAAAGCTATTCTTAATATATGATTGGAACCAAAGCAACACAGGTAATTAGAAAATAAGTTATCATAGTTGCTCAGAAAAATTCATATTGATGAACACAGAAAAGGACTTTTTTCTTTACCTCTTTTAGGGATTGCAAGTCAATTTCATCTTGTGATGCCAATAAAATTAATTAATAGTTGTTGCCTGCAGTGTTGTGTTAAGAAGGATTCTGTAGGTCAGCAGGAGGCAGAGTTATGCACACCCATTATTGCCAGCTTTATTCCACTGGATTAATGAAAAAAAGCATAGATGGATGAGAGATAAAAGAGGCATTAAAATATGATTTCATAAAAACTTGTCTGATTTTCCATTATTTTCTGTGCTGTAATAACCTGAGGAAAACTATCCACTGGTTTTGAGGAATAAGTAGCACTGCAAAAGCTTTAAATTGAGTTCTATGGAGAGAAGTCTTTAAGAAAAGATATAAGTATTGGTCATGAACTCATTGATTAACTCTCTCTTTTGTAGTTAATTTGTGTTTATTTTATTAGATATTTATGATAATTTGTTACTTATTTGTTTAAAAATAAATCACATTTATTTAGAGTTTCCCATGTGCCAGGGGCTGTGTTAGGCAGTGGGCATACAATGATCAACCAAAAACAGTATGACTCCTGTCCTCATGGAGCTTGCAGTTTATTGGAAATTATAGAAATTAATTGAATAATAACACAAATAAATGAAAAAACTATAGCTGTGATAAGTGCTAGGGAAGAGAGCTGTTGGTGCAATGGCAGAATATAAGAGGGGAGTTTTACCTAATTATAATGAATAGCAATCAACTAGGTAAAAGGAGCAAGAACAGATGAGTGAGGGCAAAAAGAAATTCCAGGAAGAGGTATTAGCATGTGCAAAGGCCCTGTGGTGAGATGGGGCACAACTCATGGGTGGAGGGGAATGAAGTTCTCTTGGCATGGAACATAAAAAGGCAATGGTAGAGTGACACCAGATGAGTTTTTAAAAGGAAAGATAACAAAGAGATAAGGCAGGAAAATTCCTGAGAAGAGTGGAAAAATGATATGCATGTGAAAGTAGGTTTCACTGACAGAAGGCTCTTTTCTCACAATTCTTTAATTCCTGCAACCTGGATCTTATGTTTCTACTTTTCTCCTCTTGTCTTACTGGGGGTCCTGTCCCACATCACAAGAGATACCATATCTAGTGTGGAGGTCACAGAGTCCCTGTTGCTACCACCAAATTGCCAGTATGGTGGAAGAAGATGTATTTCCCACAAGCCAAGCCAGAACTTTGTAAGTGCTTTGTGAGTGAATCTTATTTCACTTTAAGAGTGCGTTCTTGAGTACCATTAAATGCTATGCTGTTGACCCGTTACGAGGTAAATGGGATTTTGTCAGTTGTGGAAAGAACTATTTTCAGCAATATTTCTATTAAAAAAAAGTAAACGTGTGTCCCAACAACCAAATGACAGAATTCTTAAGACAATCTAATTTATTCATAAACTGGTGACTGTATCTTGAATGAGTCATATTTCATCCTGTTTGGAGATTGTAGTTTGGGAACAGCTAGAATTATCTCCCACCAAGAACTCTCCCAACTCTGTGATTCCAGCGGTACTGACTGCCAAGATTGTGTAGGGAGGTCAAAAGGGTAAAGAAGAATCCATTTTGGAGAAAAAATTAAACACTGATCTTGGTGATGAAAATGCCTAAATCATTTCACCTTTGGGTATTAACCTGTCTTCTGGACAGAGCAGGCAGTAGTGCTGGAATTTTGTTTGCCTTAATATGTAAGTTTACAGAAAAGATTTGCTTCCTTAATTGTCACAACAAGAGTTGTCTTATATACTACAAATCTGAGAAAATAATTTATGTGGAATCACTTCTCATAATATCTTAAAATGTTTGTTTATCAGCTTGCCTGAGATGAACTCATAAAAGATTCGTGTTGATAATATGCTGTTTTTCTTCCTACTTCAAGATACATTTTTATAAATATCAGAAAAAAAATTTTCAGACAAACTAGAGCATTTGACATTACAATTCTATATTCTTGTATTTTGATTCTCTTGGTTCTAAAATATATGGCTGGCAAAGTACATTCAGACATGCTGGAAAACACACAGAAATTAAATTTCTTTCTTTTCCTCTCTGCCTTCTTGCCTCACTTATACATTTCTCAAGAGCCTACTATGCTCCCAGCATAATAATCAGTGCTGGAGGATTCATAATCCCCAATTAACTCACCGTCATGTGAGGGACTCAGGAAAATAAACCAAGAATTGAAAAACCAAGTGCCAAATGCTATAATAGAGACGTATGCAGGGAGCTCAAGGGACCGAGTGAAATGCACACTCCATCTGAGGAGGAGGGTGGGCGCAGCAGAAGTCTCTGCAGTGGCAGTGGCTGGCACTGGAGCTGGTAACTGAAGATGCTGCTCCCCAGGCAGTCGAAGGAAAGAGAACATTCCATGCCGAAAAAGGACCACAAGCAAAGGTCTAAAGGCACAAAAGAAAAATGCCAGGGAACAGCAAATCATTCGATTATTTTAAGCTTACTAATTCAGAGTTTGATCACCCTTTTTTTTGGGAATGAAGTCAATGATAAAAAATAAAAACACGACAAAGCCTGTTGATTTCTCATGTTAGAATTTGGTTAAACAGGAACGATGTTGGTGTTCTGAATTGATCAGTATTCAATCTTAATTGCCCAATGTAATATGAAAATGGAGTTTTCTGGGGTTTTTAAAATCCTCTTTTATAAATTTTTTAAATTGGCATATAACATTGTAGTTATTTATCATGTCCTACATGATGTTTGAGAGAATATATACATTGTGGAATGACTACATCTAGCTAATTAACATATGCATTACCTCATGCAGTTATCATTTTTGTGGTGAGAATACTTTACACCCACTCTCTGGGCATTTTTAAGAATTCAGTATATTGATAACTATACAATCTGTTGTACAACAGATCTCCTAGATTTATTCCTCTTATCCAGCTGAAACCTTGTGTCCTTTGATCATTATCTTCCCTTCCCTTCCCCTTTTCCCCCACAACCACCCTAGCTCGTGGTAACTATCATTCTACTCTGTGTTTCTGTGAGATCAACATTTTTAGGTTCTATATATGAGTGATATCATGTGGTATTTATTTTTCTGTGTCTGGCTCATTTCACTTAACATGATATCCTACAGGTTCATCTATGTTGTCGCAAATTGCAGGATTGTCTTCTTTTTTATGGATGAAGAATATTCCATTGTGTATGTTACAGCTAATTTTTTCTGAGTATATTATGGGTAGAAACATTTCTAAACCTGATAAAGTCAGGGTGGTCATCTAAATTTAACCCTTTTGATGGCTGACTCAGGATCTTGTAGTGTTTGGGAATTCTTATTATAAAACAGCAGTATCCGTCATTTATACCAATTGATTACGAATAATAAACTCAGAGTTTCCCTAACAAAGCAGTGCGTTATATGGAAGAAAAACTTGAGACTCATAAAGTGAAGTAAGTCACTTCAAAAGTCATATCACAGGTCAAGTGTCATTACTACCTATTAATAAAAGAGGTAGGGTGAAACCCAGACCCTAATTACCTGATCTGTCCCTTTAACATTTCCAACCAGATCTCTCATAGATATCTTTAATTTACCATGTCCAGAAAAGAAATCTTGACAGCTTCCCTAACTGTTCTATTCCTGGGTGTGATACTTCCCTAGTCTTCCGCATGTGATAAAATAATGGATACTTAAAAAAATTCATCTCTTACCCTCCTTCTATCCAATTAGTTGGTAATTCTTGGCAAGTCTACAGGTATCCACCCACTGCTGCTAAGCTAGTCTAGCCAACACTGATCTGTCACAAAGACTATCATTAAAATATTTGTTTCCATTCTTGATTCCTGGTGATCCACTTACCACATAGTGTCAGAGTGATCCTCTTAAACATACATAATGTTTAAAACCTAAATCCAGGCCAGGTGCAGTGGCTCACGTCTGTAATCCTATCAATAACACTCTGGGAAGCCGAGGCGGGAGGATTGCTTGAGGTCAGGAGTTTGAGACCAGCCTGAGAAAGAATGAGACCCTGTCTCTACTAAAAACAGAAAAATTAGCTGGGCGCAGTGGCATGCACCTGTAGTCCCACCTACTTGGGAGGCTGAGGCAGGAGGATGCCTTGAGCCCAGAAGTTTGAAGTTGCAGTGAGCTACAATGACACCACTGCACTCTACCCAGGAGTGACAGAGTATGTCATAAAAATAAATAAAAATAAATAAATAAAACCTAAATCCAAACTCCCTCTCGAGACCTGCAACATCCAAGATCACCAGGCTGCAGTCACCTCTGAGAGCTCATGCCCGAGTCCCCTTTAGACTTTTCCACCCACACCAGTCTTCCTTGAATAACAAGAATATACCAAGCTCTCTCCATCTCAAGGCACTTGTAGATGTTTTTTCTTTTTCTGTCTGAAATACTCGTTTTCCCCATTCTTCACATGCCTAGTTTTTATTGTTGTTGCTGTTGTTATTCAGGTCTCTGTGTAAATGACACTTTCCCTGGGAAGAAAGCTCCTCCCCTCCAGTGCTGGCTCCATGTTTATTCTCTGTCCCAGCATCTTCCTTGTGTCTCCTCAGTACTTTTCACAATGTAAGATTATTATTTTATGAAGGGTAAAGAGTTGGCTGGTTTATTACCTGCTCCTGACGTTGATATAGCACGTTTCTCCTCTTAATGATTTCTTTGCAGAGTCAAATGCAATGTATATAACATAGTAAACAAGTTATATTTTCTTGAATGATTTGATGAATTATAAATGTGGATCTAGTCCATGAGTGCTTGCAATGTTTCTGACCCCCGTGTAAACAGAAAGATACATTTCTAAAAGTAAAATTTCTTATGATTACAATTTTAGTGTTCCATGTTATATAAATGTTTGATTTTTCTTACATTAAATGCCCATAGTTCAGGAGAGCTAAATTGAAGTGTTTATGTAAATGAGTATAAGATAACATGATGTAAAAAAAAAAAACAATGACATCGTAAAAGATTGTCTTCTAAGTACACTGCTTCATGTATAACGAGGGTCAAAATTCAAATGCTTAAGGGGCCAGCTGGGTTCATAAATGGATTATGAAAGCTGGGAAGGGAGTGTGGTGAAGGGAAGAGTACTCCATCTCAAAGAGAATACCTATTCATTGGTTCTCTAGGTTAGTGCCATGCAGGAAGGCAGGCCCAGAATGCCTCAAGGAAAGCTGCATTTACATGAAGTCTGACATCTGAGTACTTTCAACTTTAAATGCATGGAAACTGATAACATCTAACCTGTCTGTGGCTGACTTTGACCTTGTGCTGAAAGTTTGCAACCTCTTTAATGCCAAAGAACTATTTTTTCCTCTGAAATTGTCAGCAAATCCATCAGTTATTTTGAGCTTTTAGAAATAAAGCTGACTGTATCTTACAATAGGACCTAAAGAAGTAGCCCATAAAAAGAAGAAATCATAACTTTGCATTATATCTGCCAACTAAACATACCCTGGGTGAATACATGGATTTAATATTGTACATGGCAAGATTATTACATTTTATTATTGTGTATGGTCACATGTATAGATTTTAGTTAATTTGGCTGCAGGGAAAATAATTACAACTTAGTCCTTGGAAGTGAGTCAGGGAACTGGCAGGCCCTGCTCGATAAGGAGTCATAAGACCTGAAATAAGGTCTTTGATAAAATAGGAGGCAGTGGGGAAGCTGGCCAAAACCAGCTAGAACCAAGATGGCCATGAAAAATGATCTCAGGTTACCGTCACTGCTAATTATATCCTGCTTACAATGTATCAGCATACTGAAAAAAACTCCCACCAGCACCATGACAGTTTACAAATGTCATGGCAACTCCTAGAAGTTACCCTATATGGTTTAGAAAGGGGAGGGACCCTCAGTTCTGGGAATTCCTTACCCCTTTCCCGGAAATCTTATGAATAATGCTTCTTCCACTTAACATAAACTTAAATAGAAGGTATAAAGTAAGACCCTGGAAACTCACAAAGGGCTACACTCTGCTGCTCTGAGGCTCTGAGAGATGGCTGCTGCTCTGTCTATGGGGCAGCCTCCCTTTTTTTCTTTTCTTACATCAGTAAACTTGCTTTTGCCTTGAATTCTTTCCTGTAGGAAGCCAAGAACCCTCTTGGCCTTCAGGCCAGATTCCAGTTTTGGGGTCCACTTTCCTGTATCAGAAGAATCCACATGGCTCCTTGACACCATGGGAGTCACTCCCTAACTTGACTATACAATTCTGATAGTCACATTTCTGCAGACCAACTTTTGAGTATTGTCTGTTAAAAATCTTCAGAGGAAGAAGCTCTTATATAATTACATGATATTTTCTCTTAAAAAAAGTATTGCCCTTAAAATTTATTTTACTTTTAGAATTTTTTTTGCTTAAATTTC
>NW_012150430.1:397749-400456 GCF_000956105.1 Propithecus coquereli
ATATCTCATTTTACAAATGAATAAACTGAGAGGAGTATTTAAATAATTTCATTTCAAAACCTGATGGGATTAGAATGGAATTATTTGATATCAGCAAAAAGAGTACTATGTCAACATGACTGGGCCATTTAGTGCCCAGATATTTGGTTACACATTATTCTGGGTGTGTCTGTGATGGTGTTTCTGGATGAAATTAACATTTGAATCGGTAGACTAAGTAAAGCAGATTGCCCTCCTCAATATGAGTGGCATCCGATCAATTGATGACCTGAAGAGAACAGAAGGCTGAGTTAAGGAACAATACTTTCTCTCTGCTTGATGGTCTTTGAGTTGGGACATAATTCTTACCCTGCCTTCAGATTTGGACACGGACTGGAATTTGCACCATTGGCTCTCCTGCATCTGGACTTCTCACTCCCTTAATCACATGAATAAATTCCTTATAATCAATCTCTCTCTCTCTCTCTCTCTCTCTCCCCCACACACACACCTACTCTGTTGGTTCTTTCTCGGGAGAATTCTAATATAAGTATTGAGTTCAACAGCGATGTGATTGCCAAATTCTAGAATTCTAGAACAAAAAAAGTCTGTTGAATTACATATGTAGTTCTACAGCAAATGAAGTAATAATTGTGGGACATAGAATGTATACTCCATCTTTCAAGGTAGTGAATGATAATACATAGAGGCATAGAAATACTGTATTTACTTAGGGGAAGTAATGATTATGTTATTACACTTGGAATCTATGTAGGTCACAGGTCATTGCTCACCATTTGCATTTGATTTTGAAGATAGCATGGATGCCCTTCTGTAAGTCACCCGCTGGTGTATAGAGAGAAGGGACACTGAGCTGGAAGGATTATAGTGTGAACAAAAGAAAAGGAGAGAAAATAGAGCTGAGTTTGAATTCAATATTATCCTGGCAGCCCATGGCTTTATAGTGTCATATTTCCCCATTGTCGAATTTCCTAATCCTCACTCCTGCTTCCTTCTGTGGCCGTTTCCAGGCACAATCACAATTTTTTGGTGAAACAAACATGATAACTCATTTCCATATTTTCTGTAAGAAGTATGTATTTCTTCCTGTAAGAGGAATGGAAATGAGTTATCATGTTTATAAAAGTTTATATCAGTAATCCACTCAGCCCATACAGGGATCCACTGGAAATCTTCCCTGAATTGTCAGAGGGGAATATATATCATGTAGAATATTTCTGTGAAATGGATTGATAGAGCCACCACTGGTTTCATTCTTTAGTGCCATTTAGTGCTAAGAATACTACTTGACAACTCATTTTCCTTGAAGCTGGTTTGGATTTTGACATAAACAAAGACTGAATCTGTTCTTCTAGCATGTTGGATACTTAAAGAAATGCAATAACTTATTCCAATAGGGGTTTAATTCATAGTAGCAGATAACAGCAGCTCCATTTATTGGCAACTTACAATGTTCCATGCACCATGCCAAATATTCTATGTACATTATGATCTATAATCCTGATATTAGTGAAATGGAGATGTTAAAAGACACATCCAAAATTTTACTAAGAGTATAGATTCAAATTGTACCAAAGCACATGCTGCCAATATTAATGCCAAATTATATTCTAAAAAAATCAGTGAATTAATTAAAATATAAATTACATTAGATACTGAATAATACAGACTTTTACTATTCTAGAAATCATGAACTAAAGAGCAGTCTGCAAACATATAAGAGTCATTGATTAGAACTGACTTAACCTTTGAACTCACACTCAGATGACTATGTATCTAATTCATTTAATCAGTGGAAACAAAAATCTCATAGTATATTTAATTCTCAGTCTCCACTTTGGGGAGAAGGACATAAGTCTTGTCTCTCACCAAATTATGGAAACCGTTAAGACCATATGCCAGCACTGGTATCTCTGGTCAATACAGATGTGTCTTGGACAAGAAACTGTTAACAGGAGTGTGCCAAGCAGTAGTTGTTGCTGCTTATTTGTTTTGCTTCATAAAAGCACAGCCAGATCATATGGCATCAGGGAGAATAAGGCTCATTAATTTGCACTGTGTGCTTGACACACTATTCAGGCAAGGAGCAAGTTCTGAATTATGGAAAGCCATTGTCCATCTGCTGCTGATTATGTGGGGTATTTTAGAGAGTTCTAAAATACTCTAAAAATAAAAATGACAAAATTCAATATTGAGGATTGTACGATTTGAGGATTGTGAGAATAGTTCAAATATTTTCAACAGAATTAAGAGGTTGCATCATGTTAAGAAGGCAAAATTCATGTGACCACTTCTCACACCTTGCTCCCCAGGACAGCAAGCCTGATTGGCTAGGAGCCATAGGAGGCTGACAGCAGACACAGACCCCTCAAGGCCGATTGGGAAGGAAATGAGATGGTTACATAGCATGATATTGGCCCGGTCATTAACCTGACCTTTTCCCAGACTGTGCAATCCCAAGAAGTGAGGCCACTGCCTGAAATAGGTTCACTCCAGAGAAGAGTCAACCTGCAAAATCTTTCTAAACCCTGGTTAGTGTAGGATTATTTGTATAGCTGGAGAAGAGATTGGAAAAAAAGTTTGACCAACATGTAGAAAACCTGGTCAAATAATTCTGTTCCCAGATTTCTTTTTTATATAAAAATAAGGCCACATACATTGCTATTCATGTGTATTAATTACCTGAGACTTGATCACACGGCTTTAA
>NW_012150430.1:401433-410637 GCF_000956105.1 Propithecus coquereli
TAATATAAATAGAGCTGCTGGGAACCCAGAAAAGGGAAAAAAAATATCACAAACTGTCTGATCATCCCTACGGGTGTCTACTCTAAATCTGAACTGTTGCTTTAGTTCCCTGAAATTAATGCTGTCTGGGAGAGAGGTGGTGGGAAGTAAGGAAGGAAAGATTTAGAATCAGCCTTCTAAAGCAATGGATCTAGTCCAGCTAGAGAATTTGACATACAAGAAAACTAGAGTCCAGGTTGGGAAGTCATTTATTCAGTGCAGCTAATGAGAGGCTGAGTCAAATCAGAATCCTGGTCTATTGGTTTCCTATCTAGTGTTTCTCCAGGATGACATACTGCTTCTCAAAGATTTTGAATCTACATGACTATTTTTGAGACTTAAGAAACTGGAGAGATTAAAAATAATTCAGCTGGAGAGCAGAGGCAAAGATAAAACTGCCCAGCAAGATGTTTTTGGCATCTTTTTTGAATCTGTGAGGCTGAATGAGCATAATATTTAATTCATTACAACACTGATGGAAATGGAAATGATTTTTTTTTTTTTTGGAGTTTTGACTCAACTGTTGTTTAATCACACATCCTGCTGGACTCAGGTATCTCACATTACATTACCATAATTCCCTTTACTCCCCAAACCCACTGGGATATCGCTATTGTTCACCCGGCCACTTATAGCACAGTTGGGACGTGGTAGAGAGAGACATGTTTCCTTTTATGCTCTCATGAGGCTCAGTTCTTATATTGTTATGGACTTATCACATTGGATTATAGTTATTTTTGGTCAAGTGTATTTTTCTAAATTTCTTGAGGACATGTACCTTGTTCAACTCTGTATTTCCAAACCCTAGCACAATGCCTGGCACACAGGAGGCATGCAGTTCATATATAAGTTGAATAAATGACTGTGCAATAAGATGGATGAAGAAAAATACTTAGGGTCCTGTGTAATTTTGTCAGGTCATATTGATGACCAAGCTGTGGGTAGATCCACAGTTGATACAATACAACCAATCTTTTCATTATGATCAAGGCCAATTCCCATGGTCAGACTCACAGTAATCCATATGTACGTACAAGATGGACAGGACAATTGGGTTGACCATGTCCTAGTATATTTCTCGACAATACAAACCCAACTATAATTAAAGACATGCAAGTTTTATGCTTAGTAAGCACTCAATGCATACTTGTCAATATATTTATTTCTGAAAGGACTGGATGGCAACAACAATGATTTTGTGACTATCCTTCCTCAACTTATTTCAAAGTGCATTTTCTAATGTTCTTCTTAGCTATAAAAGATATAATATCAAAATTATCACAAGATATCACAATTTTAATATGTAGTATACTCTGTCGAGACATTTCTTTTATCTCTCTTCTTTAAAACTAAGCACTAATATTAATAACATCATACGATCAATACTGAGAAAAAATAAATTCACTAATTTGATGTCACTAGAAGTGATGGATTCTGAAGATCTTATCTATTTCTGTGTCTGCTTTGTTCATTTTAGAAACGAAGTATTACTTGCAACATTATAAATCCATTGAGGAAACAACAGGCTACAAGCCAGAAAGACTAACTTCTATCAACTATGTAGAGCAGCAGTTTGTGATGTTGGAAATAACCTTATCATTGACATTTGCATTTGTTTCCTCATCTACCAAAGCAGAAGCAAGACATCTCATGGGCACAAAAAGAAAAAGGTTCTACCAAGAGTGAGTCTTGGTATGAATGGCCAATTGTACGGTTATTTAGATTGCTCTACATCTTTTGCTATCTGGGACAAGGAAAGAGTTGGGCTTTGACATCAGAGAGACTTGAATTTGTACCCAGTCTTTTCCAAGAGTCCTCGTTTTCCCATCTTTGAAATGAGACTAAGAATTTCTAGTTTTTAAGATTCTTAGCTTGTATGAAATAAAATATGAAACATTCCATCTCTCCCTTGGTTAGTGGTGCATATTAAAAAGCTCAATAACTGTTAATTCTCTTGTTTGAGGGTGCAGTTCTCCACTGTGGTGTTGTGACATAATCAATTTTTCAATTGTGTTTAAAGTGGTTTGTTACTAATAACACAATTCTGAAGTTTGCAAAGGATCCACTTGTTAAATATAATTTGCATATATTCAAGATTTCCTCTTAATAATATTGCTCTTACTTGGATTCTTTATGTGCTTTTTCAAAGGGAGATAAAGTGGGAGAGTCTCAGCTAATTATCTGGGAAGTTCTCGTAGTTTATAGGCTTTCTTATCTTTGTCCATGGGTGTTTATTATTTATCCAGTGTCAGCCCCTATATCTGGTATTAAAAAAGAGAAGCTTCTGGAGCTGCTTTAGAAGGTCATCACCTTAATATTAGCACTATTAACAGTTCTGATTTGATGTGGTTGATTAAACTGGATTGCAAATATCTATGATGTAATTAAATTTTCTATTACCTTAAAAACTAAACACTGTCCCCTGGGTATGAAACACATGTCATGATATGTGTACCAAGTTTGTCAATGGTGAACTCAACAACCAAACACTGTTCTAATTTTTTTTATCTTTCCAAGCAATGTCCAAAGACTAAATCATTTTCTATTAATCAAATGACAGAGCAACATTAAACTAGCCCTTCACAGCTCTAATGGTTTCCCTGTAATCAATTTTTCTGTAGATGGCATTTATATTCAACTGTAGTTCACACTGTGAACTCAATTCAAAAACAACTTCTTATGTTACACTTCTAAGTAACAGCATGGGGTTGACATTTGGGCAAAAGAGAAAGAACATAAGTGCAAGATGAAATAAAAGCTTAATGCTTCCTTTATGTCTAAATATGGATTGATTGCATATTTACAGCAAGAAAGAATCCAGTACAGAATGCTAGTCAGTCAACGTCAAATTGAGCCAAAATTTGCAAACACTTTCTGTTACTGTGTCTGAATACTTCTTTCTATATAAAAAGTATTTTGTTTGTTATATTTTTTCTTTTCCTCTTGGAATTTATGTAAATATTTTTTTTTCCTTTCCTTGTAAATCTAAACTCCATTTAAGTGATATCTGTGTGGATCACAGTATATTTGCAATTTCTCTGAGTTGCCTTTTGGAAATACATCATCTTCACTAAGCTGTGGTACTTACAATGGAATCCCTGATATTTATTTAAGAACAATAATAACAACACTAATATCATTATCATCAATAGCAACAATAATAACTAACACTGAAGAAGCTTTGCACATGCTTTATTTTCTTCATCTTACTTTTTAAAATTTATTTCAGTTCTTTGTCTTTTTCTTGTTTTAGGTTGCCTCCCCACTAAAAGAGAAATTGCCTGAAGGCAAGGATCTTGCCTGTTTCATTCGCCATTAGTTTCTCAGCACTTAACCCTGTTCATGGCTCATGGGAGGCATGATTTCTTGAGTGGATGACTGAATCATCCTGTTTTTCCAAACAAAGGCTTTGTATCTCTTTAGCTTAGTCAATTAGAATATGCAGAGATTTTGGTAACTGTGAGCTCTACTTTCTCAGACTCTACAATGGAAGATCCAATATCGGATTAAAAATCTAAACAGTGACAGTTTGAATGTATGATGAATGCAGGCATTTTTTTGCTGTCACCACTATTCAGAGGTAATCTTGATGTCATCTCAAGGACATAGAAAATCAAAGTAACATCCAGGGATAGCACTTGGAATCGGGGCTATCTTCAATGTTTCATTAAAGCCATTTCTCATCTATGCTTTGGATGTCCTTCTATGACCCTTAAAGAAAATTTCTGCAACAAATTTATAAAGAAAAAGAAATAGGAAGTAGCTGTGCTTTCTTACTTTAAAAAATGCAAAGAAAGTGAAATCACATCTAAAAGAGGAGCATAATGACACATGTTACCGCACACTGAGCCCTCAGTGTATGACAGCCTCTGTGTCACCTTGGTGTACCTTATATCCTTTAGTTCTCAGAGCAAACACTAGAGGTAAGTACCATCTGTGTTTTTTAGATGACAAAATGCATTCAGAGTTATCAAATAATTAGACTTGTCACACAGATAGTATTAATATGAGGCTGAGCTGGGATTCATATCCAAATTTCACTCACTCTGAAGTCTCATTCTAACTCTTTCCAACACCGTCTCACAATGGGCCAACATTGTTAGAACTCCCAGAAAATAAAAATGCGAATACTTTAAAGAAGAAACTTTGGGGAGGTTATAGAGCAGTAGAAAGGACATTTGACTGTTGATAGGCATGGCAGGAGCACTACAAGCTAAACAATTCCATGAAGACAGGTGAGTGAATGTCAAACTTTAGAAGACCAATAAAGGTGGTACTTCTAGGGCTAGATAAAGAATGGGACAGAAGGAACTTTCAGACAGATTGTAAAAGATCTCATCTGCCTTTTTCTGAGACAATGGCATTTGGTGGGGAGTGAGGAGTGTGATTGCATTTTATGAAGAAAAATCTCAAAGCAGTTTGAGGCTTAGACTGAAGATATGAGAGTCTGGAGGCAGAGGGACTGTTTAGATAGTTAGAGAGGAAGATTGTGAATGAGCCCAGTGGTCATGAAATGAAGAGCTTTCATGGTCACGGTGTATCAGTCTAACAGATGTCACGACAAAACTTTTCTAGCATTCGTGTTCTCACACGTAGGAATTAAAATACCAAGCTCCTTGATATGTTACAATGATTCAGTGAGACATGGTACGAAAAAAACTAATACAGGGCTGGGGACACAGAAATATTTAATATTTTAAAATTGTGGTAAGCAAAATAAACACTCCCCACAAACATATTCACATCCTAATCCTTAGAACTTGTGGAAAAGAACCTGTTACTTTAAATAGAAAAGAGGAGTCTGCAGATGTGATTAAGGTAAAGGTCTGGAGACAGGGAAGTAATCCCGAATTACTCAAGGTAATCACAAGGGTCTTACGAGGGAAAGAGAGTGGCAGGAGAGTGAGGGTTAGAGATTTGATGATAAAAGAAGAGGGTCAGAGCCAGAGATCTGCAGGGACCCTACATTGCTGGCACTGAAGATGGAGGAAGGGATCACAAGCCAGAGGATGCAGGTAATCTCTAGAAGTCAGAAAACAGGGAAACAAATTCTCCTCCAGAACCTCCAAAGGTGGTGCAGCCCTTACACACACCTTGATTTCTACCCGGTCAAACCCACTTCTGACTGCTGACCTCCAAAAATGAGAACAAATTTGTATTGTTTGAAAACACTATGTTTGTGACAGTATGTTATGATAGGAGTAGGAAACTAGAACAGTTACCATTCTATTTTCACAATGTCTGTGATACAGACTGTCAAAGGAATGAAGCCAGAGGACTGACTGGTATTCAAATACAACAGGATGGAGACTTGTACAACCTTCTCACTGTTAAGTGCTTGTTGCCTATTTTTATAATGACACCGAAGCATACGTACTGGTAAAGGCCACATTTAAGAAATATTGAAACTATATTTTGATGAAAGAAATTAGGAATTATAAGGGTACTTTGATTTAGTTAAGAAAGCTGAATGCTTAAAGAAACACTAATTTTCACTTTAAATTTTCTGACTATCCTTTCACTTTTCCCTTAGTAGGTATATTCCATGTATGTTGGGTGAAATTACTTCTTGTTAATTGAACTGTTTTCAAAAGATATATTTCCTACTTTTTGATGAGCTGATCATGTGTTACTGCCAGACTAACCACCAATAATGTTCTTGGCGTTTAATACAAATTTGAGTCAAGCCCATTTGTAGGACCAATTGGGTCAACTGAACAAACTTGATGTCAAAGACAAGGAGATTTCTGCTTGAACACATAGAATAGGTTAGCACAAACTAACACATGTTTAATTTAGGTTGCATGGACAAATTCTTATTGAGATTTTCTGTATGTCTCATATATACACATACATATATAAAATATGCATGTCTTATGGATGTCACATAGATATATCTGTCTTTCTGAAGTAAATAATTAGTTTGTTGTTCAAGTTTCAATCCACCTTAAACTAGTCAATGTGATTATGTATAATAAAAGTTGACCTGAGTCTGGCTCAATAACTGCACAAAAATGTCAGCTTATCATGACACAAATCTGTGTTTTCTAAAAATGCTACTCTTACCCGTTTTTAATCACCCTTGATTTTGCTTGAGATAGAAACTGAATTACACACAAGAGGTTTTTGTGAGTTTGGCATCTCTCAATCAGCTAGAATTAAATGTCTAGGCAATCTTAAAACTGCTGATTGATTGGAGATTTCCATCGAGATTTGCAGAAAAAAGTCTGAAGGAGGCAGACTACTCCAGAAGGAACACAGAAGCAAATCATACATACAGGTATCTGGCAAAGACTTCATCAATGTAGTGAACACTGAGTAAAACAGGAAGAGGAACAGAACTGCATCTTTAGGCAACCCATTCTTGAGAATCACTCACAGCCCATCCTGTCTCAAACTGGGTGGATTGGAGGAAAGCTGGTTCAGGAATTTTGGGTCCATACATATTCTCTCCTTGAAATGAACTGATCCCAGAGGCTTTTTCCTTACATGTTTCCTTTTTAGCAGTTTCATAGCACTTTGTACTTTGCAACATGCTCCCACAATCAGCATCTCGTTTGTGCCTCATCAATAATTTGGGAAGGCAGTGAGGACAAAGATAATTTCCATTTAACAGATAAGAAAATTAAAGTAATTTATGTAACCAAAACGTTTGTACCACTGTAATATCCTGAAATTTAAAAACATAAAAAAAAAAGAAAATTAAAGCATAAAAATGGAATGTCTTGTCCTGTTTTAGGTCATGAGTTAGTGACGTACCCCAGAATTGGAACACAGGTCTCTTGACAGTGAGTCTGGTGCTGTGGAAATAATTGGATAATCTATTTCATCAAGGGCCTATTAATTGAGAAGATTTATAAGTTCTTTTGGACATGATGCATATAGGCATAAGGGTAAAAAAAACTTTAATATCATTTGATTTCCAAACTCTACTCAACCACCTATTTCTTTCCAATACAGAGAAGTTGTCAGAATATGACATTTATAGGCAAGCTAGATTTGTCCTTTTTGTCAGTGGCAATACATTTTTCTTAGTCTTTGTCAAAATTCAGCAGCTATATTTGTTAATTTCTGTTCATCAGGATTCAGAGGCCAAAAAATGTGTTTTAAAAAGCTTATGTATGTGAATAATTTATGTTTAACAATGTATAAGGAATACATAAACATTATGCAATCACAAAAATACATATTGCAGCTAGCTACTAAGAAGTCTCCTCAGTTCAAACCCCTGCTAATTTACTACTGTGCCTCCTATTATGGAGTATTTGTGCAGTACCAGACTTAGTTAGAAAACAAAGGCAGCAAAAATCAACCGTTCATCTTTTATCTGTCAAGCCAACTATGTGACAGACACCTCACTGATTATCAAGAAAGAAAAGAAGAAGAAGAGTCCATTCTTAGATTTCAGGGGCTTCTGAGTAAACTACAGTGCTAAGGTATCCTAAGAGGAAAGATCTAGGTATCTAACAGTGCTGGGGTGCACTCTAGGACTCATATGATAAACAAAAACGAACAAAAACCATTTACTAAGCATTTACTAAAGTATGTGCTAGGCACTTGTTATTAATTATCTCTTTCAACCTTGAACAAAATCCTATGAGAACATAAATACTACTTTTTCTTCACTTTGCAGGTGAGGCTACTGAGACTCTGAAAGATAAATGACCACCTAACGTTCTGAGGATGGGAGGTCAGTTTTGAACTCATTTGAGGGGAGCGCATCAAAGTCAGTATGCTTAAATCTTACACTCTCCAGACTTTCATCTAGGTACTCAGAGCATTTCCCCTTTTGGAATTCCAGAAAGATCAAAAGAGTTTATTTTGATTATTACCAGAAAATTTCAACGATTATCCATAGTTAAGGGACACACCAACTAACCAAACTAACCAAGCAGTAAAATGATGAGGTGGGGAGAATGAAATGGACATTGAGTGAAGTAAAAGGTTTCTATTCACAGATCAATCTTGTCCCCTGCAGCGTGATGTGTACTTACGGGATTTTTTGGTGGTGACATTGACTGGGGGGCTTGAGGGCCCTGTCCCAGCAGTGTTGTAGGCTCTCACAGAAGCAAAGTAGATGGTATTAGCTTTCAGCCCTGTGATGTTTTTGGTTGTGACATTTCCACTGACTCGAATTTTACCAATCATGGATTCTTTGGAATCATCTGTCCAGTATAATACCTGATGATTAAAAACACAAAACAAGCAATTCATTGTTTGCCAACAATTATCGAACACAAGGGATATGGGAAGAAAACAGGAGCAGAGATGACAAAAATATTTTGTAATTAAAACGATTACACAATGACGATCAAATGACAAAAGACTAACATTTATAGTGAGGAAACAAAAAATACAGCATATAAATACAAATTCACAATAGAAATTAGAGAACTTAGGCTTTTTTGGATTACCCAAATAAAGTGTTACATATCTAAAGGTTACCAGCTTTATTAAAGGATATATAATAAATTAAGCCAAAATAAATTTCATATGATCAAAGACTTTGATTACAATGTTTTACTGTTGACATTTTCTCGTGAGTTCTTTCAATCACAAGTTAATTTAATTTATACTGAGCTCTTCTTATGTGTTAGCATTCTTTTGGGTACATTGAGAAAGACAAAAGAGAATAAAGCTTAGCACTTGTTTTCAAGCCCTTTATCATCTAGCTAAGAGGTTAGACTGTGCAGTGTATGTCAAAAGCAATAAGAGGACACATTGCAAAGAAGTGGTATAGAAAAAAATGCTGTAAGAATTTGAATAAAGACAGCATCAGGGGTTGATGAGAGAAGAGGAGACTAGAGATGAGCTTTGAGAAACAAATAAGGTTCAGATAAGTGGTAAGGCATTTTCACCATGGAGAGACAATGATACCTATCACATGAGTAGAGATTTTTGCTTGGACCGGAAGGTTCTTATAAAAGCAAACAAACAAAAAAGTGGGAAATAAAATTAAAGATATTCAGAATCATAGACTTATTCTAACTCCAAAATACAATAGACTATGTTACCCATTTTGTGAATCATTGGATTCCCAAGGTGAACAATGAGTGATTGACAACTTTCCCTAACCATGTCCTCATCCCTCAACTTGGTGAGAATGCAGGCCTACAAATGTGACTTGTCCCATTCTTCGTAGACTATAAAGAACAGATTTAGGAG
>NW_012150430.1:421352-422982 GCF_000956105.1 Propithecus coquereli
TTTTTTTTTTTTGCCTGTACTCTGCCGATTTCACCTCATTCACAATAGATAGTGCCACAGGTAAAAATAAAACAATGCCTAATTTATCAAGTGATAATGAAAATGGTAGTGACCCACACTCAAAAGATATTGAAGTTGTTTTTCATGTATTTGGGAGAAAATTGTGCTGAGTTAGTCATCCTATCTCACTTTAGTAGAAATAAGAAAAGTTTCTAATACTTCCTCTAAATAATTCATCATCAGGATGATGTATTTTTATACCATCTATTTTTTATATGTTCTCAATAGTGATCAAGTAAATCTTGTTTTTGTTTTTCAGTATTCTTCTTGGCCAGCTAAATCTTTTTCCTTCAAAATAACTCAGTTGGACAGAAAATTACCTCCCACGTAATGACGAGTTCAGACCGGTTTCCTCCACCTCCGTTGATGTTTACTGGTGCCACAAGAGGGACTAAAAAGTAACCGAGAGAAATGTGGGATGGCGATTATTAAAGTATGTCTTCATCAGGAAGAATTTTGCTTTTTGGACCTCACCTTTCAAAATCTCACGCAGGCATATTGTGAGAGAGTTTTGCATTCTTAATGAACATAAATTATGTTTACACATATCCAAATTTCTAAGAGAGAGGACACAGTTGTGTTTGATACATGGGCACCCTGGCTCTGAAATTAATTAAAAATTGAGTAACATCGGGTATTTGACATTATTATGCATCATCTACTAATTGGCAAAATGATGTTCCATTCAGATGGCAACTGCCACACTGCTGATTTAGTGCCTAATTATGCAGTTGTGCTGTAAACAAGTTACTGAGGCAGCATATTAATTAATTATTTGTTCAATAAACAAACTAAAATAATTTTTCTCATTAGTCATCGGGATATTTTAACATTTAAAATTAAAACCTTAAAAATAGGCAAATAAATAAATTCTTGCTTTCAAAGTCCCTGTTTGAATCTCACATCTCTCATCGGAGAACGGGAGGGACTTTTCTTCTAACTTTTCACTTGCAAAGTCAGATTTTTCTCCTGTCAAGCATGTGAGTGGGAGAGATTCCCTCCATGGTAAAGCCACAGAGCCTGAGATCAGAAACCAACAATTTTAGTGAATGAGAAAAAATATACCCCTTAACTATACCCTTGTAAGGACTAGTATAATGAATAATCGTTCAAGGTAAATTGTAAAATTAATGACAATTTTGAGTGTGCACAGGGTATTATAACATAATCAGAATGAGGATTTACTTTACCACCTCTCTTAAAAAGTATTATTTTTCTTGGCATGGCAAAAGTATCTTAAATCTGTGATGAAGGCTAAATCTTCAGGGTAAACTTTTAAAATATTGAATTACATGAAATTATCTATATTGGACCATTTTTGACCAATATCCAAAGGTAGGGGTAGAATCACCTGGCTATGGTTGGGGATTGGCAGGCAGGGATTAAAATATGTAAGTTTTAATTGCTCGTTTCAAATTTTTTCTCATTATAAAGACCATCTAAATAAATGTAGATTACTTATTTTATTTATTCCCATTTCAGACAGAGTTTAAATGCAAAAATCACACAGTGATATAATAATCTGATTGTTCTTTTTCAAAATAGCACCAGTCAGACATACATTTTTATG
>NW_012150430.1:423032-425381 GCF_000956105.1 Propithecus coquereli
TATCTCCTTAACAAATTTTAAGTGTAAATACATTATTGTCAACTCCAGGTGCAATGTTGTACAGCAGATCTCTAAAGCTTGCCCATCTTAACTGAAATTGTATGCCTTTTAAAATGGCTACCATTTGTTAATTTGTTTGCTTAAGATCACCTAGAAAGATCCCCCTCAACTCATTTTCCTATTACGTGACAGGCACTAGGTTGGCAGTATAGGACTGTTGAACAGGAGCTAAGGTGTAGTTAGTTGGCACGTTCACAAGGGGAAGTGAAGTTAATTTGGATTACCTCATAGCCCAGAACTCTTCCAGTGTTTCTATTCCAGGCAATCGCATTCCATGAAACCTCCATTTCAGAAGCAGAAAAACTCTGGACAGAAACTCCCCCTGGGGCCAGTTGAGGTTCTACCATCCAGAGAAAGATATAACCATTCTTAGCAGAGTGGAAAACAGAATGCAAGATATGCATAGAGTCTCAAGGAAAACCATTCCAGATGACAACTTACCATCTTCCCCAGAGTAGACAATGGACACAGTACTCAGGGATCCTTCTCCTTCATTATTATACACACCCACTTTGACTTCAAAGGGAGAAAGTGGGATGATGCTTTCATTTCTGTAAACAAACCTTGATGATTCCACAGATGCTACTCTTTCCTTGGTCCAGGTTGTCGAGCCGACTGGCCGGAACATGATGATATATCCAAATCCCTCTCCATTCTGTAGCTCTTCTGGAATTGACTTGGGCAGAATGTGATCAATCACTGAGTATTTGCAAAAATATTTTAGTGAGCTATTACAATGTTTATTGATTATCTGGCATTTCTTCCACAGAGACAAACATGGGTATTTGCTCTGTTTAATGATGAATTTAAAATACTTTTATTTGGAATGCCAATTAGAAAAATAATCTCAATTAAAAGCACTCAGATAAATAGTTGAAGCTTCAAATAGAAATATAAAACGGGCTTTGCATATTTATATCTTTTTCCTTGATCACTCATAGATTGTCATAATAAAATAGCTTAGAAGATTTTATGATATAAGCTGAAATATAATTTTGATATGAATTTTTAAACTCAGCACAAAATTAACTTATTAACTATTTATTTCAAGGCTAGATGTTTTCCTTTCACAACATTTTCAGCAAATTCTTGTAAGATGTGGGTAATCATTACATAATAACATATGCTTTAAGACATAGAGTACTTCTCAAAAAAAAGGATAAAAGACTTTCCAGTATTTTTTAAGCATACATCTTCATTAGTAGTAAAATCAGGGTGCATTTTTCCTGACATAAAAAATACATTACTAACTCATGTAGAGATCAAATTCTTTATAAAATACGTTTCAAATCTAAAATTATGAAACAGAAATAGAGACACGTTTCCCAAGAACTCTACAGATAATAAAAAAATCATAAATATTCACATAAACTAAGCAAATTAAAATGAATTTGTGCTTGAATTTAGTTAAACATTCTAACTGATTACAAGAAACCTGTATTGAAAAGTCAATGGATTTTATTTGTTTTTTCCAAAGGAAAATGCTTTGCTTTTCTTCGGTTTTCTAAATATTTTGGTAAGACTAATAAAGGCATACGTGACAGGACACAGTGCTCCGAGTCCCCTATGCCCATAACTCCGTTTCAGAGGTGTCCTTTCCCCTTGCCTGTAGGAGTGCATTCATGGTATCACATCATCCTGCCACCCGGAACTCATCTGATTACCCAGTTGCCAGCACCAGACACAAAAGGTGCCCCTTGGTCAGCGTCTATGCAGTGCTCTGGAGCAGAGTCTTTGTAATCTGTAGTAACTAATAGACTCAGTGGATTCCTTTCACTTACAGAGTGTGCATATGAAACGCGGTGGTGTGGGAGGGTGCGGTAATACATAAACATAGAGCTGGCAGTAAGTAGAAACCAGGCAGCATAGGAACACTGAGGCAATGGAAGCTAAGAGAAAACAGAAGCTGCACATTAGAGAGAGAGGAGACAGAATTTAGCTGGCAGCCAGGTAGGAAACTGGAAATAAAAGAAATGGGGAAAAGTGAGGTACAAGCATGAGGGACTATTCAAGCCAGGGCTGGGTTACCAGAGGAGCTAACAGTTGGCTAGAGCTGCCGTGCTCAGGTGCTCGGAACAGTGATGAACGATGTTCCGGTTCTTCATTTGACCTGCCTGCTTGGTGGCTGAGACTTTTTCCTGTCCTCATTACTTCCCATGTAGCTTTAAAATAAATCCCCATTAACCGATATGACCTGAGCTGGTCTCTATTTCTTGCCATGTGCAACAATCTAACAAATACAGAAAGTGAAGAGGCGAAGAAAAATACAGCTACTGACATCTGGGGAAA
>NW_012150430.1:426141-428638 GCF_000956105.1 Propithecus coquereli
CAGGAAAGCTGTCATTTATAAATCGTAATGATAGTTTCCGACTGAATTTAGAATGTTCTTTGGATCCCACATTAGTTCTGAGAGTCCAACAGGTACTATTTCATCCTCAGTAGCAGTGACATTGGCCTGGAATGGTCTCTCTACTTCCAAGTTATTTTTCAAAACATAGTTCTGCTATCTTCTGATGGTGTCTTCCCTAACCAACCTAGCCTGTGGGCCCCAGAGCATTCAGACACTTTCTTATTCATTTTTATACTCCCACTGATTGAAACGGAGTAGCTACTTAACAGAGTTTATTAAATTGAAAGAGTCACTACATGCATTCTGGTGACTCAAACTAATGCGTGCATCTTTTCCTAAATATATATAACTCATTCCTTAAAGAAGTTGAGGCACCTGAAGAATTCGGTTTGGTATCTGCATGTATGTCATGTCAAACATGATTGGTAAATGGGAAACTGCATTCATTAATATAGTTTCTGCATATCTGATATTTCTAGAAAAAACAGAGGAAATGACTTTAATATTTTTTTCCCTAAAGGAACAGATAGTAAATATTGTAAGCTTTCTGGGACATAGAGTCTCTTGCAACAGCATGAAAGCAGCAATTCATAACATTAAAAAGAAGGGGTATAGCTATGGGTCGATTTATTTACAAAAATAAAGAACTGGCCAGATTTGGCCCGGGGGCTGTGGTTTGTGTACCCTTGCTGTAAATAAAAAGAACATTATAAATCATGGAAAGCCAGTTTTGGTAATTCATACTCATCTCTATTTAAAAATGATACACATAAGGTGTATATGCCCCCTCATATATAGACGGTGCAAAAACAATTACACACCGCCCGTTAGTAATATCTGACCACGGGGGAGAAAAAAATAAGTTATAAAGTCAGGTAAAACTCCTCGTATGCTATGAAGAAAATGCTTACGTGGCCTTTGAAGAATATTGAAAACTAAATAAACTGCTCACCATCAAATAAAAGCAATTCTCTTATACACTCACTTGAGAGTCAATATTTTTGTAGGAATATATTTGAAGTAGCAGGTATAATGTGATTAACTTACTACTTAAGGTAGAGACACAAGGACTCAGGCCCACCCTAAGCCATCGAATTAGGTGGGGACAATTGGAATTATAATAAAGGACAAAGTAAAGAGCATGGAGGGAGAGCCCTGTGTTCAAATGCTTCTCCGCCCTATGATATCACATGTCTAAGCCTCCGTTTTCTTACCTGAAAGTGATGTTACCCACCTTTTAGCATTATTGCAGACAGTGAATGACATGAAATGCTGCGTGTGGCACCTGAAACCCTACAAATGCCCAACAAATACGGTTTCCATCTCTCTCAGGTCTCTGAGAGTCCCAGCTCTCTCAGTACACTGCCATCCGTTCGACAAGTATTTGTGGAGGACGGACCACATTGCAGGCACCGTGCTAGGCCCATGATGTCCACATGAAACAAGACGTCAAGAAGAGAGGATGACATTCAGGACAGCCACACTTGGTTTCCGACTCCATCATTTATAACCCTGAGAAAACGACAACGCTGCTTCCCGGTTTCCTCTCACAGCCTACCTATGGGAGGATGGCTTCAGAAAGAACTACCTGGTCTGTATTTCGTAGAATTTGGGGGATGCAGGTTCTTTTAACTGACAAATGCCTGAGAAACCTCTGAAGTGGAGAGTGATCTGAGCAGCCTGTGGTGGCAGAGTGAAAGGAGAGGCTAAGTGGGCGTGCATTGTGCTTCCAGCACACATGGCGTAAAGCCATGTGCTTGCTAAAGGCAAATGTGGAACCCAAGCAAGGGGGTCCTCCGCAGGTGGGCTTGAAAGAAACTCTGTCCACAAAGACCACCTGGGAGAGACGCTCCTCACCAGCTGAGTCTGGACATGGACCACGAGAATCCAAGAACTGATGAGACTCTTCAGCAGCCAGTTGGGTCTCCACCAGGAATTGCAACTGGACATCCCCAATGGGGGATCTCCCAGGGACCACTCCCCCCAAGCAAAAACAATAACAAAACAAAACAAAACAAAAACACTACACCGGGAAAGACCAACATCTGGTCATTTGCCATAGCTGGAGTACACCAAGGCCGACTACAAACATACCAGCGATCAGGACCTTTTCTACCTCTTTACTCTCCTCCCAACCCCAACTGTTCATGACTCTGGAAAACCAGGGGCACACCGTGAATGAAGAAGGACAAATTCAAGAGAAAAATGAAGAAAAGTTGAAGAGCTGTCTATACGTTTCCTTTCACACTATAGAATTCCTAGGATGAGACAGGCCTGAGCTACTGAAAATGAGAAACTACAGGTTGGTTGAAAGTCTAAAGTTTATGATAATAAACCAGACTGAAATTTGTAATAAGTGAAAAAATCAGCGTATACATTAACATTTAAGAGTAATGACTAGAAAATCTATTCCATGTGTCTAAGCTTCCATCTTGATGCTGGAAAAGAACAAATTCACGGGTTATAAAGAGCGGAA
>NW_012150430.1:441508-442150 GCF_000956105.1 Propithecus coquereli
CACACAAATCTGTTTTTGTGTAAATCTGAATTTAATTTTAAATGTAAACATATACAATAGAATCCTATTGTTTTCTCTGACATAAGCTGTAACTTGCGAAGGTTGTATGAGAAACTGAAAGTGACTTCACTATTTGTATATAATTCAAAATGCCTGTTTATACATTCTATTGGTGCATCTTCCAAGAAAAAATTCATTAATAATTGGTTCTCCTGAAGTTTCATATAAAAATAGTGATTTTATCCATTAAATGAAATAACTTTTAAGTTTGATTTCCATTTCTAAGCCTGTAGATTTAGTTTTGTGACATTGCAGAAACTTTCAAAATCATGGATTTAAACTCTTTGAATAAATTGAATAACTATATGATATGCTTTATAGCAATGTCCATGTGCATGTTTTAATTTTGTAATAATTTGCTGGCAACATCTATTGCCTGAGCACTAATAGTTCCCATCCCGGTGCCCAGGCTGAAGAGTTAATATTTCTGCAAATGCCACAGGGCCAGCCTCTAGGGGCAGATGGGCAAGCTGGCCCCTCCACCTTGGATCCTGGTGCTGACTGGCTTTTGGAGTCCCCCCTTCCCCTGCAGCCTTTGCTGACACCCACCGCTGTTTCTGCTGGTGCTGTCACCTTCACCTG
>NW_012150430.1:442200-444467 GCF_000956105.1 Propithecus coquereli
CATCTGACAGTTGTGCACACTTTATTGAAGTGGTTCATGTTTGTTAAACTAAGTCAGCCACAACAAAGTGATCCTTCATTTATGTGACTGAATGAAAATGTGGCCTTTGTGAACTACATACAGTGGGCAGATCAAATGTCACCCTGGATGTGAAAACTTGAGTGGAACATAGAGGAACCTATTGAAAAGAGCTTAAGAAGGCATGATTTCTGAGCCAGGTTCCACTCGTGTTCTGCCGTTCAGTGAACCAATTAATGCTCAATTAGTGCTTCTGTTAAATGAATTTAGGATTTACCTCATTTGCATGGAAAAGAATTTATACTATTGCTCAATGAAGCTGCAACTAGGTCAGAGTTGAGAAATAGATGAACATGTATGGCTGACTGCACCAACAGAGTCTCAATTAAGTCTCGGCCACAACATTTTAATGAAACAAGTGGTAACTCATTTGCATCTACAAATCTACAGATTCTTGATTGGATTTTGGCTCGAAAATAGAAGGGATATAAACATAGCTTCCGAAAAACTCACATTTTGACATGCCTGCTTATAGGCAACCATATCTTATTGAACCTACTATTTGGGGGAAATACACCTTGCATTGTGCACACAAAAATGGGAAAATGAGAGTCATTGGTTTACTGCCTCTGATTTTGAGCCAAATACACTGCAAGACCCATAAAAATATTTCTTAATTGTTTTCTTTAAGAACTATAACAGAAAGAATCTTCCACATTTTTAGAAGACATTGATGCTTTACCTGATGCTTTAGTTCTTAACAATTCTGATGGTTTACTTGGTTCTCCGATCCCAATGCTGTTCCCAGCAACCACACGAAATTCGTATTCCACCCAAGGACTCAAGCCAACCACTGTTGCATTGTATGTCTTACCATTGAGAATTTCTGGAACTAAAAAGAACAGGACACATAAGGCACCTAAATTGGCATTTGTCAAAAACAACTAATTACATAAAATTAGACAATTATTAAAAAATTCATTATACTACATTTATCAAAATTTATTAAATTAAAAAGCATAGTATTAGAAAATTATCCAAAAACACTTTGTGAAGCTAACCTGTAGCAACAGCCTGCCAACCCACAGAAAATGGTGTCCGAGTTTGAATAGTAAATATTTGAATGGGACTGTTATTATCTGGGCCTGGTCTCCAGCTTAGCTGAGAAGTAGTACTGGAAACGTGTTCGACTTTCACATCCTCCGGAGGACCTGGTGGACCTTGAAAAAGGTGTTTTATGATGACTATATTAGAGATAATTAAATTCATTGATTTGAGACAAGGATGGTTTATTTTTACCTGTTATGCTTAGAAAATAAAATACTTATTGATCATAATGTATTTGTAGCACATTATTAGAGATAAAGTCCTATTAATTCGGCTTACACGATAAGACATTAATTTAGAAATGCTTCCTTTAGAGATTAGAAAATGCCAATCACAGGATGGTTACATATCATCCCGATAGGAAGCTAATCTCAAAAACTGAGAATCATTCTCTTGAATTCCTCTCTCAAAATCTAACTCAAGTAAATGTAACTAATATGGAGAACTACAGGAGTATGTGGATTAGATCCTGCTCTGACAAGAATGATTTATTATAAACAGAACGCAAGGCTGAGTTTTAGGAAGTGACGCTGCTTGCTGAGCCTGCCCATTCATTACAAACAGATAAAACCTACTCAATTCAGTATTCATATCTATACCACCTATACCCTGGAGTTTTGGATTTTAGAAAATAAAAAAGCTATATGATTTTTATCGCACCTCCTTATCATGATGTGGTTCCTCAAAGATCTACCATTTAGATATCAACATTTTGACTATGAATAAACAAGGTGATCATTTTTTCACCATTTATGCGTACCTCTAACAATGATATCAGCCACAGCAGATAAACTTTCTAGAGTTGTTTGTACTGTGCATAGGTATTTTCCTGAATGATTTAGCTGAATATTCCTTATCATCAGATCCCCAACAGATTCCTGCAGATAGAAAGAGAGAAATGGATAAAAATAGAATCACACACAGCAGGTCCTGTTCTATTTTTACAGCTGGATAAATATTAAATATAAAATAGCTTTGAAATTCAAAGATACACCAGTATCATTGTGCTTTCTTATATCTGATCCCTTTTATTATCCCCTTATTGTAATTACATCTAGAAAAAAAGTATTTCTATGAAAGACATAAAACAAAATCAAACAAAACAAAAACAGATGCAGCTTCAAAAACAGTGATTATCTATG
>NW_012150430.1:446072-447217 GCF_000956105.1 Propithecus coquereli
AAAAATTACAATTGTTTTCTTAGTAAATATTTGGAAGTAGAAAACAGGAAGTAATAATTTTGGGTTTTAAAGTGCATACTGATATAAAAAAAACATGGAAAAATAAAAGCATATGGTATATTTTGGAATAAAATGAAGGAAAATCTAACTCTTAATCTACATTAGATATGTTTTCAGTTTTAAAAATACTCTTCCTCTTATGATTAATATATTACATGCACACATTATTATTCTAATTATTTCTAGAAAGAAGTTTGGTTTTCTGGACACGTTCATTTTTAATTCCAAGCCTTCTTCACATCTCTCCCACAAAATAAGGGTAAATGATATTCAGCATTTCAAGAAAATCCTTTAGGACTAGAGAAAATATTTTCCTGTTGAAGTTTTTCTGGGAAAAAAAATCACAAATGTCTTATTTACATTTATAGGAGGATGAGTTGGCTAATTGGATGTGTTGGCAGAGCAAAACTGCCCAGATTTAAAGTTTCAGATCATGCAATTAAAGTAATTTTCAAACATTAAAAATGACAGCCACTCCTTCCATTTATGACATCACACAGTGGCAAAAATAGACAAATTATTCCCTACCTACATAGCTCATGGGCAGTAGAGTAGTAATGACTAAGACTTCATGAATAAGAAATGTTTATATTATCATTTATAGTGCTCACATTTTTCACTAGTTAATTCATTTATAACTAATATTTTTTGAGCACCTACCATATGTCCAACCCTCTGGAGTCACAATGGTGAAGGAAATGGAAAAAAACTGCACCAAATTAAAAACATGAGGTGTCTGCCTTCACAGACACATAAATCTACAGAGGGAGGCTGGCATTAATTACATCATATTAATCAATATACAGTTATAATTGTGATAAGAGTCATATATTAGAAGTATGTGATTCTATTAAAATGTTTAACTGGTAAATCCTGAGGGTTTAGTTTATTGAGAAAGAACTATTTTTGCTGAGAAGTAAAAGGGAAGTAGGAGTGAGCTTGATAAAGGAAGTAGGTGGGGAGAGGAAACTACATTCCCTACACAGGCAAGAGCATTTAGACAGGATCTGTGTGAAGAAGAGCCCTGATTGGTGGATGCAAGACAGCCATTTTTCTGGAAAGCCTAGGGTGAGTCAGAGAGTAAT
>NW_012150430.1:448547-450491 GCF_000956105.1 Propithecus coquereli
CCTTCCCCTGCAGCCTTTGCTGACACCCACCGCTGTTTCTGCTGGTGCTGTCACCTTCACCTGCATCCATCTGGGCGCAGGTCCTGCCTGACGTGCCCACCCCTTCAGGGCTCCAGCTCTGCTGACTGCCACGAGGCATACTTGTGCACACCTGCATACTGCACCAACTGCTATGCATGCACACTGCCTGCTGGGTCCTCAGGCCTGAGCCCGTGTGTGCATGAGCTGCAGCTGCTGAAGCATTACCATGTGCATGTGCTGTCACCCAGCACGTCTCCCACCCACGCACACGCTCCATTGTCCCATGAACCTTCACGTACAAAACACAAGTTGAGAAATAAAAGGGTTTAGAATTTCCAGGCCATCACAGCAGAACATTAAACCAAGCACAGGGCTTTCCTTAGCACAGGGCCCTGTGTGACTGTGTTAAGTGTCCATGAAACCAACTCTGGAAGCCACACTACAAAATGTGTTCTTACATAGAAATAAAGGGTGGCATGGTGGTTACTAAAGGCTGGAGTGAAGGAGGAATGGGGAATGGGGAGATGTTGTTCAAAGGGTACAAAATTTCAATTAGAAGGAATAAGTTTTGGGGATCTATTGCACAGCATGGGGACTATAATTAATAATAATGTATATTTCAAAGCAGCTAAATGAGCAGATTGGAATTATTCTCATCACAAAAAAAGTAAGTATGTGAAGTGATGGATATGTTAATTAGCTTGATGTACTCATTCCACAATGTAAACATACATCACACTACCACATTGTACCTCATTAATACATAAAATTATTATTTGTCAATTAAAAATTTAAAAAAAAGAAATGCATTTGTTTTGCTGAAAAATAATGGGAACCATTGGAATGTGAAGCAGAAGATTGGTATAATGACATACCAGTATCTGCAGTGTGAAAAATGGAATATATTTAAAAAGAAGTAGCTCTGTGTAGGCGGACATGGTATGCAGAAAAGGGGGAAGTATAGCTCACCTGGGAGTATCCTCCTGTGTAGGTGAAAGGAGCTTGGACAACAATGTTTGTAACTGCTGTGTCCTCTCCCCACACCACATGCAGACCCGTCCTAATCCATCCTGTGTGGGTGGCCCTCTGACAGCCACAAGGCCACTAATTGCCGCCTGAAGAGTTCACTTCGACAATCACGCACAGCCCCAGCTTAGACCTCAACATGAATACCCCACAGAGACAAAAATCACACTTGCAGAGACTGGGACAGTGGTGCTTGAGCAGCAGAAATGGGCAAAACCTTTCACGCTACTATGGGGAAAGAACAAGGACTCGACTTTAGTCCATTAATTTGTCCTTCACATACGCCTTAAATTCTTAAGAAACTCAAGCATCTGAGAGATTCCTTCAAACCACTCAGACCACTTGGTGGGGAATGCACAGACACGAATATGTTCTACTCCTTTCCTGTAAGTGGATATATACCAGCAGAGAGGGGCAGGAACTTGAGGCTCATTGACAACAAAACACTTCTTGGTATTTATGGATAACTGAGATCCTTGGGGCCTGAGTGGTAACAAATTAAAAAGGAGAGACGTTGACTATACTACAATCTATCTTTTGTGAAAATTTGATATTCATATCATTTTATTCTTCTTGTATATTCCTTAAATATTTGTAGAAAGTCTGGTCCGGTTGTTTTAAAACTTTAGCATGCATAAGAATTTCCTGGGGAATTTGTTCAAATGTGAATTCCTTGGCTCCCACCAGAAATACTGATTCAGTAGGTCGGCAGGGGGACTCTGGAATATGCACTTTTAACAGGCTTCTCCAGCCGATTTTGATGTAGTTAGTTCAGGAATCATGCATTAAGAAATAACGCCTTAGATGGGGCTTACCTAAAAATGATACAAGCCATTTATGACAAACCCACAGCCAACATCATACTGAATGGGGAAAAATTGAAAGCATTCCCACTTA
>NW_012150430.1:452386-455547 GCF_000956105.1 Propithecus coquereli
GGACGGGCATATGCACAAACAATGAGTGCGATGCGCACCTCCGGGGGAATGGACACACTTGAAGCTCGGACTTGTGGGGGAGGGAGGGTAAGGGCATCATACGTAAGCTAATCATTTGTACCCCCATAACATGCTGAAATAAAAAAAAATAATGCCTTAGATTTTTAAATGTGAACCTAAAATTTCTACATAAGGGAAATTCAAACTATATAAAATATATTGTGAGAAATTCTCTAATGCTGTGGATTCAGCAAAAAGTCATATCCAGTAAAGTGTTATTGGCTAGTAATACTTCAAAAAGTAAAGATGGAGTTCCAAGTTTAACTGTAATTAACTCTGTATACTATATCTGCTTTTAGAGTTTCATAAGACATTTAAAAATATTAGAAACTGAGAGTTCTTAGATTAAAGATACTCCTTAAAAGTTTATTTAAATCAAAGTTTAGTATACTCGGTAGAGTATGGAATATTTTTAATCCATTTATCACCTCTTAATACATAGACTATTGTTGTATATAAGTAGCAGTATATCTTGGGATATAAGGGTTTCTGAGAAACGATGTTTGGAAATGTTGCTTTTGTAGTTGAAGAGGATCATACCCCCCCCCCACACACACACACGCACACACAAATACACACACGCATACAACATGGGTGTGTCTATTTAACATAAATATGCATATATGCATACATATTTAGGAGACAATCACAGAAATTTGAATTCTGAAAAATTTAAGATTGATAGTTTTTTAAGACAAGAAAATTGGTTTTGTTGTTATGTTAAAAGGACAATTCTCTAATATTTTAAAGATACATTCTGATATATTTATAGATTAAATTATTGATGTTTGAGACTTGCCTGTAAATAATTGGGGTGGGTGTTGTGGAAGTAGGTAAAGATATGGATGAAACAAAGTTGCATATGAATTGACTATTATCAACCCTGAGCGATGTACACACGGGAGTTCTTTATACTATTTTTTCTACTTCTGTGTGTTTGTAATTTTCACTAATAGTAAAACACAGGAAGAAAATGATGGGGGGGGAGAGTGAATATTTATATACAGAACAGGGAGGAACATTTCCCATTCAGCTTCTAAAGTGACAAAGAATGACTACATTGAAGAGCATCCTAAGTAGAAGTGACAAACATTCATGAACAGTTCATAAAGTTATAAAAGTTTAATATTTACCATTTCAATCTATGTCAGTGAAGTAAACATTGTTAAATGAAAACAGCTGCATCTAGCAATCCTCTTATAAAGAAGTAGAATATGTGACATGATGCTTTTGATGCAACGTGAATTTTTTACTCAAATTCACATTGTCATAATAGCCAATGATGTTTTCAGAATGTGTCTTTAGTTACAAAGACCCCAGCAGACATGGAAACTAATTATGTCAAAACTTATGTCAGAATCATTTAGTATGATTTATTTAAACACAAATGGGACTGGTTCTCTGTACCAATGGCCAAATGCACTATTGTATATCATCATCTCAACCACATTTTTAGAAGCCAGATCATGGCCATTAAATATGTAATTGGTTTTACCTGAGCATACAGAAAATACACTTTGGGTTACTCTTTTTGTGGTGGTGGTGGTGTTTTTCTTTTGTACCTTCCACTCAGTTAAAATCTCCATTTATGAGTGATAATCTTTCAGTGTTGTTTTTCAGAACAATAACTGCTAAGGTGTTTCTGAAGTTATAAATTCCTCTCAAAGGATGGGCAAATGTATAAAAAAATTATCAAACTCTTTTCCCTCTGTACGAATATGGGGCTCTGCCTTCATTTATCTATGACATTATAGAACATGTTGCTAAGATACCAATGCAAAGTAAACTAGTGTATAAATAGCACTTCAAACAGGTGACAAAAATCTCTGATATTTTCTCTCATTGCTTGTGATGACTAGAAATGAATACTTTGAAGTTTGATCTTCTTCCTAATTTCTCAGAATCTCAAATTATACTATTAACATATTAACCCTTTCCACTGCCCTTTATTTCTTCTTCTGTATACCTGCTTCAATCTGATATTGTATTCTTTCTAACTGTAGAGATTTCATTAGCATTTCTTTTAGTCCAGACCTGAAATTGATAGACATTTTTCCAAAGAAGACATACAAATGGCCAACAGATATATGAAAAGGGACATCACTAAGCATGAGGGAAATGCCAATTAAAACTATGATGAGATATCACCTTACACATGTCATAATGGCTGTAATCAAAAAGACAAGACATAAGTGTTAGCTGAGGTGCAAAGAAAAGAGAAGCCTCATACACTGTTGATGGGAATGTTAATTAGTACTGCCATTATGGAGAATACTATGGATGTTCCTCAAAAAATTAAAAATAGAACTACCATATGATCCAGCAATCCCTCTCATGGGTATGTATCCAAAGGAAATGAAATCATTATGTCAAAGAGATATCTGCATGCCCATGTTCATTGCAGCACTATTCATAACAGCCAAGATTTGGAGACAACCTAAGTGTTCATCAATGGATGAATGCATAAAGAAATTGTGGTATATAAATACAATGGAAATGTTATTCAACCTTAAAAAAGAAGGAGATATTGCCATTTGTGACAACATACATGAACCTATAGGACATTATGTTAAGTGAAAAAAGCCAGGCACCTAAAGAAAATTACTGCATGATCTAAATTATATGTGAAATATTAAAAAGTCAGGTACATAGAAACAGACAGTTGAATGGTGGTTATCAGGAACGGGGAGGTAGGTGAAATGGGGAGATGTTGATCAAAGGGCACAAAGTTACAGTTGTGTAGGATGAATAAATCTAGAGATCTAATGTATGGCATGATGACTATGGTTAATAATACTGTATCATTTACTAGAAATTTCCTAAGACATTCAACCTGAAGTTGCACACAAAACAGATAACTGTGAGGAGATGGATATGTTAACTTTCTTGATTTTAATAACCTATTTTACTAAGTATATGTATATCAAAATATGTCATACACCTTAAATATATAAAATTTTTTAAATTAATGAGAAATCTCTCAGGTTTTATTTGAAAGCATCTTTATTTTCTCTTCATTTCAGGGGATTTTTTTATTGGGAATAGAATTCTTATTGGTATTATCTTTCAGCTCTTTAAAACTGTCATTCCATTGTCTTCTG
>NW_012150430.1:457747-460669 GCF_000956105.1 Propithecus coquereli
AAAACTATTCCCTATATTCCCATGCCATCCTTATGTTCCTTTCTGTTTTTCCCATTGCATTTTCTCTCCTTGTTGCAATCTGGATGTTTTCTATTCACACATTCTCCCCTTTACTGATTCTCTTTTCTTCTGTCATCCAAAAGACCACCAGATGGCTAAACAGGAGAAGAGAGAGCTTTACTGGTGATATCGGTTTGCAAGCCGGGAAGAGACAGTGTCTGACATGTGCTGAAGGTGTCTTCTTTTCGAAGAGGGGAAAGATAAGTTGGGTTTTATGTCTCGCAGGGCCTGTATCATACACATCCAGCAGGTTGGGGGGAAAACTGCACATATATATGAGGGGAGCCAAATGCATGTGAATGGGTAAACATGTATGTTACATACATCCCATGTCACTTTGAGGCAGGATTTTAGCATTAAAATGAGGTGGATTTGCCTCTTTATTGTCAAAAGGTGAACCACAGAACACAAAGACAGTTTGTGCACAATATCTATAAGTTGGCTGAAACTGGCTTAAAGTCTGCAATAGTTTACGAGAAGAGAATGTTTGTAAGGCTAGTCCTCTGTCCAATCAGAGCTATAGTGGTATAGGTCAACCTGATAGCTCCTATTGTTAGAGAGTTTAGCAAGGGTGTAGCTTTTATCACAGTCTTATGAAGTTAGAAATTTGCCATGCCAGCCAGGCTGCCAACCCTCAACCCATAGGTAACTTTTGTTTCCTTCATTTTAGGGACCTGTCTTAGTTAAGATAAAGGGGCATCTATTTTGGTGTCTCAGACCACACTGCTGTATCCATTCTGGTGTTAAAACAATTTACTATATTCTGAATATTAGCTTTTGCACTTTTCAGTTCTAGAACTTCCAATAGATTTAGAAGAGATGCCATTTCCCTTTTGAAATTTTCCATCTTGTCATGTCTTTTTTGGAGATAGTAATCAAATTATTTTAAAGCCCTTGTCTAAGAACTGCAATATTTCTATACGCTGTGTGACCTGTTAACCATTGCCTGTTTTTTTCTTTGGGTTTTGATAATCTGGCCCTGGTTCTAGCTATTCCTGGTAATGTTTTATTGAATGCCAGACATTGTGGATCAAAAATGTAGATGTATTCATTATATTTTTCACCAGGAAGATTCACTTTTTTCACGCAGGCAATTGAGTCAGGATCTCAGTTATTTTAAGTCCTGATCAATTTTGTTTTGTTTTGTTTTATTTTTTCATAGTCCTTCGGGTGTCCTCACTAAAGGTTATTTAGCTGACTGCATTTTATTTGGTTTATCCTGAACTTTGATTTTTGTCTCCCTTGCATTATGAGATTACCAAAATTTATGCTAAGATATTTTCTGTTTTCTGTTTTATTTCTTGCATTCCTGATTCATATTGCTTAGGAACTGCAAATATCTGGAAGAGAAAAGCAGCAGAAAATGTTGGGCTCAACTACCTGAGCTTTTCTTTTATTCCAGATATTCCACCTCATGTTGCAAATACTTTGGCTATTGTCACAATTCCATCAAACTGCTATTTTTATTTATTTTTTAATATTTTGACAATATAGTTGTGGTTGGCATCAGTGGGAGGTTGGTATGATAAAATTACTTCAAGTAGTCAAGACAGAAAATTCCCCATTATTATTAATGTTTCATAATAAATTGTGTGTTGGTGGAAATATTTAGGCCATTTATCAGTAGGTTTTTAGATAATATTAATAGTTTGAAGAATATTATGATTGATGTCAGTTGGAAAAAGAAATAAGTGTTATTTTGGACCAAAGTAGAAACTCTTAACATAGAGGCATTCTAATTGTTTATTCAACCATTTATTCAAAACCATTTAATTAGTAATGAATTCTTACCTTCTTCCAGGTATATATCAGTATGAATTCCAAACAAAAGAAACCAAACTGAACTGAGGAGACATTACAGGATTTCAGTCATAATAGTAACAAAATCGCATCTACATTTTAATAAGGACACTCTAACAGGACAAATACTTTTGAAGCTATAGCTCGATTTCCAATCTTAACATTATTAACATTTTATCTGAATAATTCTTTGTTGCATGTGTGTAGGAGGGTAGATTTAGTGTGTGTGTATGGAGGGGATGTTCTTTGCACTGTAGGATTTTTAGCAAGACCTCCGACCTCTATCTATTAGATGTTAGTAGACCCTTCAGTTGTGATAACCAAGACTATGTGTATATAATGCCATATGCCCCCTGGGAGACAAAATCTCCCTGGTTGACCACCTCTGTGCTAAAGCAATACTCTGGGAAAGAGATGGCAGTAGTGACTTAAATTAAAGTTTCAGAATTGAAGTGCTGCAAAGTGGTTAAATTCTGTATGATTCTTGAAGCTGAAACTATTTGCTGGACAATTTGATATATGGGTTGAAAGAAAGAAAAGAATAAAAAAAAACACAATGACCTCAAAGATTTGATCTGAACAACCATCAGTGTAGACTGACTGTCATTAATATAGTGGGGAAAGACTACAGTAGAAGCAAGTTTTGGGAGTAAGAATCAGGAGTTCAATGTTAGGGTATAGTAAATTTGTAAGCAAAGAGGATAAAATAAGCAGTTGCATTTTGGGATTAAGGGGAGATAATTGCTTTGGGAGCCAGTTTGGGAACCAGTTTATACATGGTATTTAAAACCATAAGACTGGATGAGATACCAAGTGAGTGGGGTAGATATAGCTATAAAATGAATACTAAGAGAGAGAGAAAAAAGAAAATATATATATATGTGTGTGTGTGTGTATATATATATACACACACACACATGTGTATAAAAATACGTATATGCCACAAAGAGTGCAATGCACACCACCTGAAGGATGGACATATTTGAAACTCGGACTTGGGGGGGGCAAGGGCAACATACATAACCTAAACATCTGTACCCCCATAATATGCTGAAATAAAAA
>NW_012150430.1:462530-464318 GCF_000956105.1 Propithecus coquereli
TTTCTTAAAAGAGGAACGTTCACTCAGACTTCTCCAACTGTCTTTAGGCTGGGCTGTAGTAAATTATAGGATTGAAGACTTTTGCTGTTGTAGAGAAGATCGAATTAGGAAATTTTATTTTGCCTGGCAATAGGACCTAGTAGAAAGAGGATGTTTTCTTCTCAATATTTTATGTTGTAATGAAGGGAGTCAATATGAGAAAATACAAGCCAAAAGAGGAAAATAAGGCTGCATTAAATTCATCTGAATATTTTTCCCCTTCTCTGCATCCTCCAACCCCATTTCTCTTTTGGACTTGAAAGCATTTGTTAACTACCTACTTCAGTATTCAGGATCCATAGACTGAAAACATAACTTGCTTCTGGGAATCTTTTACATCTTAATGATAGACTTTATTCCTTAAAAATGGCACTAGAGTATAAGAGACCACTGACCAAGTTTAAAGATAGAATGCCTGAGAAGTAGAGTAGCCTAATTAATTCTTTTAGGGTCAGAATGGAGGCAAGATAAAATGACTAAACTTCCAGTTCCTAACCAAATGCTCAGGACACAAGTGAAAACAAATGTGTACAGGTTTGGGAGGGAAACTGAAGATAAAAATATCTAACAGTTTAAGATTGATACATATTTTTTAACTGCAGAATAAACTTATTGGTTGAAATTTTGTTTTCTTCATTTTTAATAAAAGATAGGAGGTGGATAGCTATTGGTTTATTATGAGTGAAAGAAGGCAGACACAAAAAATACACACTGTGAGATTACATTTGCATGAAATCTATGGTTGGAAAAAAATCATAATAGTGGTTGCTTCTAGGAGTGGAGTAGGGACTGGGTTTAAGAAGGGACATGAGAAAAAGTTCGAGTTATAAGGTGATGGTAATTTTTCTCTATTTTGTGTGGTTTTGGGTTACACATGCAATTTCCAAAATTCAGTGAATGTGCACTTAAGATTTATATATTTTATTATATGTAAATTTTACACAAAATGAAAAATGTATAAATAAATATTAAACTCTAATGAATGAAAGCTGAAGCATCTAAGGGGAAGTATTAATATCTGCAAGTTACATATTTTATTTTTATTCCCTCTATATTTTTATTCCCTCTGAATTTCAACAATGTCACGTAAAATTGTCTTATGCATTCATTAATATATAAATTTGCTGGAAGATGAAAAAGAAGGAAAACAAAAGTTCTGCCACCTACTAACACAGGGACCTTGGGCAAGTCCTTTTAGCAAACTATGCCTCAATCTCCCCTGGTATAAGACGGAGATAATGAAATCTGCTTCAAAAGATTGTTCTGCAGGTTAAACGAGATGATATACATAAAGCACCTACCACAGTGTCTGGCACAGAGTATGTATTTAATAAGTGTTCATTAATAATGATAATAAATTATACAGCATCAATAACAATAAAAACAAACTCTTCAAGTTCCATGCTGGTTAGTAACAGCCAGTTAATATAATCACAGAGGCTGAGCCGTGCACTTTAAGAAGTAATAGGGGCCAGGCGCGGTGGCTCACGCCTGTAATCCTAGCACTCTGGGAGGCCGAGGCGGGCGGATCGTTCTGAGCTCAGGAGTTGGAGACCAGCCTGAGCAAGAGCGAGACCCCGTCTCTACCAAAAAATGGAAAGAAATTAATTGGACAGCTAAAAATATACGTAGAAAAAACTAGCCGGGCATGGTGGCGTGTGCCTGTGGTCCCAGTTACTCGGGAGTCTGAGACAGTAGGATTGCTTGAGCCCAGGAGTTTGAGGTTGCTGTGAGCTAGGCTGACGCCAC
>NW_012150430.1:464768-468472 GCF_000956105.1 Propithecus coquereli
AAAATTCACTCAACCTCATTTTCATTATTGGAAGGGGAAAGACAATTTCATTCTGACCAGTATAATAATTCAATTCTATATTTTCTCACCTTGCAAATAATTTTCACCATCAGTGATTTTTAAGTCAAATTCTTCTTTCTATCAAAATGCTTTAAATCATTCTTTGTAGAAAATTGGGGTGTGGAATTGAACATTTTGGGGGAGATATTAGCACTACTGGGAGACTTCTCCAGTGTTTTCAACCACCAACTACAATATGATGAATGTCTTCCAGTATGTCTTGCCGTGTCTCTGAAATTGTACTTTTGGTTTGCTCAATCAAGCTGGGCTTCTCGATAAAGCTGGTCTCAGTATCTGAAATACTTTAAACTGCCTTTTAAAGCCACAATCCCTACAATGACCTACCTATCTTGGGTATTACTCTTAGTAAATGTAGACCCATATTAGAGAATACTCTTTTTCTTCTGGAGAAAATGGATAGGCCACTCTGTATGCTGGTATAATAAAGACTTCTATCACAAAGAATAAACAACTAAATGAGCAGCAATAAACTTAATTTGCACATTAGATATGCTTTTCCAAGTTCCGACATTTCAGTTGAAAATAATGCTGAAGCAATGAGGCCTATAATTGAACATCCAAAACTTCTCCAGTGGGGAAACAAAAACAAATGTTGCCTGCAAACAAGATCATTTTTATAGCCTGCTGTTATTCTGCTTTTTAATAATTTTCCAAATGCCAGATCAAATAATTTCCCCTTTTATGTGGTTTTCATATACCTCTTAGTGTATGTACACATTGTAATTTTAATCTCCGTCCTCCAAAATGAAAACACTTAAACTCTCTTTCCTTTTGATTCCCCGTTTGTGCCTATGGAACATGTCCTCAAATTATACTGGGCATTTTCAGAGGCTCTGGCAAGGCTGCAACTAATTGCACTCACAATGTTTGAATGGAAAATTGCCTCGCTCTGCTGTATTAGGGAAATAGAAATTTCCAACACACAGTGCAGATAACTTTAGAATCCTCTTAACACAGATAAGCCATATCAGCTAAAAACTAAGCTGGAAAATATCTGACTTTTGTAACTATTATCTTTTTACACGTTATCTAACAACAACATTTCTTGCATGACTGAGACTGATAAGTAAATTCAAAGAGAGATGATTGTTTTATCAGCTTTACTGAAATTTCTCATTTGCTCCTTACCACTCCATTACAGTTAAGGTCAGTGTACGCTGATTTTTGTTTGAGAAACAAAAGTATACTTGACTCCGTAATGACAATCAGATGTCACTGTCATTATGCGCCACCCCCTCCACACACAAATATTAAGCCATCTTAACAACCAACCGGATGACTATACACTGACTAGTCAGGAATATGGTTGAATCAATGCACACTATTATAATTCTTCCCCAGACTAAGCTTCAAATTTGCAGGTTATAAAATAGGTTGTTCCTTGGCATTGACACTTTCAACATTACTACATTAAAGGGAATCAGAGACAGCAGTCTAGCTAAGAAGACGTGCTAACAATAGACTTAGAACTGTGTTTGCACAGTGGTCACATGATTTTAAAAAGATTATATGTTACAGATCAATAATAAAGCAGTTTCTAAAAATGTTTTCATTTATACGTGTTTTTATGTATACACATTTGTTATTTTGTTTATGTATTTGCATAATTGTGTATATATTTATATGTATAGGGTAGTTCTTGTCAATGGCAAAGAAGCAAAAGACCTCAAAATCTCCTTAAATTGGGATGTGGATATTTCATGAATGTTAAAAAAATAACAAACAAAATTTCCTTCCCATTATTAGATATAAATACTTGAAAATAACTTGATAATCATGCATATTGACTTCAGTTATATTAATATTTTGGATGTATAAATTATCCTCTGGTACTGTGCTATAAATAGTAGAACAGTGAGTTCTCTCCCTAAAGTTATTTGGATTTTCATGGAGGTTCATGCTTGCTCCCCTTAGCAGAGTGAGCATGTCTATGTCTATTAGAAATATAACACTACAAACCCTAAAATTGGGAAAGTGAAAGTGTTTAAAAGTTGTTGTTTTTTAACCTTGATGTTCTTTTTCACAAAGTGTCCTAAGAAGCTTAAACCCTGAAAAATTGACAACTGTCAGATTTTAGAGCAAGGAAGTCAGGATGAGAATTATCCCTGTGGACTAAGAGGTATAAGATAATAGCCTTTCATTAAACTGGTAAATATTTATTGGACACATACAGTTCCTGACCATGTTCTAGGACTTGTGGCTCATCATTGATTAAAATGAACGAAAGATCCCTGTCCTCTTTATGCTTCTATTCCAGAAGGGAAAGAAAGACAAGAGCCACTGGTATAATAAATAAATTATATAGTATGTAAGAAGATGAAAAGTGTACAGAAGAAGCAAGAGTGGGACTGATTAAGTTAACCAGGAATACAGGGTGGGATAATTTTGTTTCAATATCCTCAGCAAAAAAACACTAAAAATAGACAAAAAAAAAAGTCAATCAGGTTATTTTTTTAAACTGAGCAATCTTTTAAAATTAGTGTTTGACTTGTAGAAAAAACAGAGCACCTGAGGATTGTGATACGTTTTATGGAATATCTGAAAATGTAGATCATCTTATTTCCATCATAAGAAGGAGGAAACTAACTAGCAGAAAACATGGCCATACAACGCATCTGAAATATGCAGTTGTTATATCCTGAACACAGTCTAGTTGCTTCTGAGTTTCTCAGTTAATATTTTTGTGAGTCTTCACTTTTTATTTTTCTTCCATCAATGATTGGTGGACAGTGACTATCATGATGCCACAGGTTTAAGAAACATTTGAGGAAGAGAGACTATTCATTCAGTTGAATCTAGCCATTAACTTTTTTTTCCCCTATCCTCCGGAGTGAGTATCCCTATCATTGTATTTTAACAGCAAAACAATTGGTCCAGCACAGGTCACCAGTACTCTATAGAAGCTTTAAACAACAACAACAAACTACATATCACTACCGATGTCTTCTATCCTTTCTATGTCATATTTGATGCCTCTTGGATTTTTCCATACCTAAAAGTCTTAACTGCAATACTTTTCTATCCTTCATCATATTTTAATCTTCCGCTGTAATAAAATTAATGCATATGACCTATAATTCCTTAATGTAAAATGGTGTAATCAATCTTTTTTCCCCTTAATGAACACGATATTTCTTCAAATACAAAGCATTCACTCTTTTCAGTGTAGTATTGCCAAAAATTTGCTGGAAAAATACTGTGTTCTTAAATATAACCATACCATATATCTTGAAACACTAAGTCCATCTCTGTCTCAAAAATTGATGACAATACAATCTTAAGGAAGTGAAGTTTTTCAAAATGTGCCACACTGGTTGGATTTTGACATATCAAGTTTTATCAGTCACATTTCCCCAGAGCGCTTCAGACAATTGTCGACATAACGTAATAGGCTCCAGACAAGTTGGCAGACATATCTTCCAGGCTTAGAGGTGGGTGTTTATTTTCCTTGAGACATTTTAAATGATAGGTGAAGTGTAGCAGCTAACTGCTTTTTATTGAATATATTTAGTTTTTAATAGAAAAGATGAGAAGGTACCAACTGCTGAATTTAATCATTTGGACTTAATTAGCCACTCAAATTACTTCATCAAAATAGTCATCTCTATCATCCAGGAGGCAAT
>NW_012150430.1:469417-472388 GCF_000956105.1 Propithecus coquereli
AATATATAATTAGTGGAAGTAAGGCTCTTCAATACTGATAAATCAAAAGTGCTTATTTTTTATTTTAAAACATCACTAAAAATCATGGATATATGTGATAATATGAATTTATTCCTTTTCTATTATTCTGTTCTTAATTGTGAGCAATCTCTGAATCTACATATTATAATAAATGCCGTTTGCTTTTATTTTGATGCCATATTGATAATTATCGTACTATGACTTGAATTATCATTGTGGATTTTAATGCACATCAAAAACCAAATGAGTGCTTGGTACTATAAATGCCTAATTGCTTTACGAATAAGAAATGTAACTATTTACTGTGTATTTTGAAAAGTCTACTTGCTGGTAAAAATTGAACTTGGCTTTGGAGAAATGCAAGCCAATTTCCAAATTGTTTAGTCTGTGTCTTCATAAATCTGGCCTTATTTAGCATTTTCAGTGACCAAACAACAGAGCACTGAACCATGACAGTATTTGCCAGTGCTATAGTGGGTTGAAGGAACTATCCATATGGTTCCATTGCCAAAGGACTATGGCTACTGTGTGTCATATCCTCTTCAGGAAGAAAAGAGAGTAGAAAGACGAAGCCTTCTTGGGTCACACTGAATTAAACATTTCTAAAACATATAGTGTACAATGAAAAGATACCTATCTAAGAAGTTTCAATCTTTCATAAAATGATCCATATTAAATTTTCTCTGAAACTCAAAAATAAAGCAAACATCAGAATGTAACGTAATCAGGGAAAACCCAAAGATTTGTTTTTTCAAAAATTCATCATCAAATGTTTTATAAGAGGAGACAAAAATGGAAAAACAAAAACATTTGCCCAATTTTGGGTTTCCATATTTTATGTCTTACAAATTTAGTTATCAGCCTTCTAAAAACACAGTTCTAAAAGCAATAGTGGATAGTCAGGGCGACACCAAAATAGTGACAACAAACTAATTTTTGACTATAGTTTTAAAGGAAAGAAAGGCAAGGCAATTTGCATGCATGTCACATTCATTAACAATAACAAAATAGCGTTTGTTGTATTGCAAACATGTCATTGTTTCTAATATATGTATAGCATGAAATGTAGCTAATATAATTAATTACCCAATTTGAAACACAGAGAATATCAGCCAACTACAATTTGTATGAGACCAGCTTCTGATGTTGAGTTTATCATTAATAATGAATTTCAAATTCTGTTATCAGTGAGTAGAAGAGGCCACATCTGGATTTACAATATTCCATGGCATGTAATCAGATTTTTTAGAAAGCCATTGTCTTAGAATATTCCTCCAAGACATTTGATACTTTTTTTTTTTATTTCAGCATATTATGGGGGTACAGATGTTTAGGTTACGTATGTTGCCCTTGCCGCCCCCTTCCCCCCTAAGTGATACTTTATTTAATTTCTGAAATGTCTAGTTTACCAGATACCAATTTACATTTATAATTGAATTATACCATTATTGATGCAGTAACACAACTATTCTAGTATGTAGCAAATTTCAGGCCAAATGCAATTCTTTATCTGATTCAATTAGAAGAGGTCAATGTGGGAAGCATTTGAATGCATCATTTGCCTCTTACATTTAAGAATAAGAATTTTCAGCAACGTAGAAATTTTAGATATTGGCTAATAAAACATTTTACATGACAAAAATTAATATATCTGCTTATATCTAAAGGCCATTGAACAAATTTCCCAAGTACCAATCCAATGACAATGTTTATACTTCATATAATTTTTTGCTTAACTTTTAGATAGGACCAATTCATATAAACAATAGTACTCTGAGGACACCACCATTTTGAGGCACAGTGGGTCTTTAATAATGTCTGCTAAATTGAATTGAAATTATCATCATTGAAATTGATTATTTCTTTTGAAATCTTAATAAATCAATATTTCTCAAGTGTCTGCCACCATTTGAAGTACTCAGAAGGCAGACTAAAACTAAGAAAAGTTAAAAATCTGCCCAACACTAACAAGCTAAGTATCAGAGCATGAGTTAAAAGTTATATCTGATTATCTCCAGCACTCATGCTCTTTCTGGAACAATTACTTTTTCTTACTTTCAGTAAAATAATTCTACATGTTAGTTTTGAGGCTCAAGAAGTTTCTGTTGAATCATCACTAGATGCTCTAAAGACAGTTCATCATGTGTTTGCTCCCCATAAAATGTGGTCTCATCCCAGAACTACTGAATGAAACTCTGCATTTTCATCAGATACCCAATGACTAGTATGCACAATAAAGTTTAGAAGTACTGAGCTATTCATTATAAATCAAACTTTAATCTCTGAAATTTATCCTTATCTCTAAGTAACGATACACCTTGTTTCATAAGATCAACATACAAACACTTATAAAAGAATAAAAATATTAAATTTAAATGTTTTATGAAAATAACCAAACTGGTAATGAAATCGATTTATCATTTATTAAAATAAATAATTTTCCAAAGTCTCTCTAGCGACCTAGGATATAGCAATTTGGAAATTTAATCATAACTAGACATTTTATGGCATGATAAATAGTGTGAATATTTCAATTTATCATTTAAATTTTTCCTTTCTTTAATAAGACATGTTAAAATATAGTAAAAACAATTTAATCTTTTGACAGTGTAAATGGATTTAAATCGCCTAATCATTGTCCTAATTTTATGCAGGATAATTAAACAAGAAATGTTAAAGAAAAATAAGAATGTCTAGTCCTTTCCCATATTTAAACATGGCTTAACAGAAATGATTGACCAAAAAAACACACAAAAATCAAAAGGAAGGAACACTCATCTAAGATCAAACTGTGCTGAGCAATTGGCATTTTCAGATAAGGCAGAACGCACACGTAAAAATTAATTGGAACATTTTAATTGCTGATTTTGGTAACATTCATAGAGAAAGACTGATTTTTTTCTATTCTTCTTTTGGAACATTCAAAAAGATACTTTATCTGGAAGGCTGG
>NW_012150430.1:472803-487095 GCF_000956105.1 Propithecus coquereli
GTTAGGTGTTGCAACAGGCATGTGAAAATAAAAAGTGTTAAATTTAAGGGTACTGGTCCCATGATATTAAAACTCATCAGTCAAAATTTAAGGAGACTAGAGCTATTATAAGGAGCTACCTCTGCACAGGCCCTCTGCTAAGTGTGTAATAAATGTCAATTCATTGAATTCTTAAGACAAACCTCTTAACTAGCTAATGTTACCATCCCCATTTTATAAGTCAGGAAACAGGCCTACAGAGAAGCAGTGAGTGACTCAAAATACCCACTAGGTAGTGTAGGGTCAAGATTCTAATCATGTCTTTCTCTTTAGACCCGGAGGCCTTATTTTAGCATGTGTTCTTTCACTTCCTGTTTCCAAATCATAATTTGCTAATAGTATAGTAACTAAGAGTAGCATAAGCATATATATGTGTGTGTATGTGTATAAAATTTTATTTGCATAGAATGACCTATAGAACATTGGAGGTTCTCAATCTGACCTTCAGAGAGTCCAATAACTCCCTGAAATGTGATAAAACGTGTGTGTGTGTGTGTGTGTGTGTGTGTGTACTTATATATGCATTTTCTCACAGTTCTTAACTTTGGTGACATCTTAAAGGCAGGCCTGCTATGCCCCTGCTATGGAAGAGTTTTAACTGTAGATGTCTTTACATGTGAGGCAATAATGATGGTGATGCTAATCGTAAGAATTATTTTTCTTTTTTTAAAATTATTCCATCCTGTGCAACTATGGTGTTATTAGTAGAGTGGGTAAGAATGTGGGCTTTGGGATCAAAACTGCTTGTGCTGAATCTGAACCTCAACATTTAATTCTTGGAATCAAACTAATTAACTGTCCAGGTATGTAGTTTTCTCATCTGTAGCATGGGGATATTATTAATAGTATTACTGTATCATAGAGTCATAAGCATTAAATGATATAAACAGTTTAAAATGCTTAGCACTGTGCCTGACTCCTAATTAGCAGTCGATAGGTAAGTTTTTAATGAACTGGTTTCCCATCCTGCCTAAGAATGTAAGCACTTCTGTACTCTGTAAAGAATAGCAACAGAATAATAACAACAAACGCAACAACAGTTGCGTTTTGTCATAGTTCAGTTTGAACCGAGAAGCCTGAGAGGTATGTGCCAGGCTTTCTCAAGGGTGTCTAATGCCAGCAAGGCTGTCCCCAGCATTGCTTCACTGATTAAAACCCTTCCTTGAATTGACACAAAACTTCTTGTCTGTGTCCTTAACTACTTGGTCTTTCTGATCCACAGTGTTCTAACTTTTACTTTGGAAATGACAATATGATTGTTATGAAAATTAAACCAATTAAATGCTAGGTATTAATCAAATTCTTATTCTTTGTTGTAGTAACAAAAAAGTATTTGCCTTTTGCTATCCTCCATGACACAGGCTACTATTTCTGATTTGGTGGGTTTCTTTGGTTTTTCTCATGCCTAATATCTTAAAATCCTTGTGTATGGCTGGACACAGCAGTATGTTTTGTGGCTTTAACTAAGCTATGGTTATCAGTCCCTGTACTGTCCTTGGTTTTGATGTCACCAAGTTCTGATACTTGACTTAAAGTTATCTGTGTGTTTTTTCCTTTCCCACTGTAATCATTTCACGGTTCAGGGGTAACATCCTTCCTTTCAAGTCTTTATTTTCAAATATCCACTTAATTAGACTATTTCACCTGTTTACACAATTGCATAGAAAATTTTTCCCCAAATTACCAAAGCCCAGTATTCTATTTAGATGATTAAATCGCATATTATGGCATTTTCATTTAAAATGTTCTGTAAAAATTAGAATTTAAAAATATTTACATGTGTAGACATAGTGTGACTATTCAACTGATAGAAAAATTAATAGTTAACAATTATAATGTACCACACTATTCATCTTATTTCATTATGAGCATAAAAAGGCAGAAATTCAAGCAACAAGCTGTGCCATGACAGTCAAATGACATTGGGGCTACTTTACAGTGGCTTTAGAAAAGAGAACATGTAGAAAATTAAGCCAACAACATAGCACATGTGAACAGTTCAATGTTAACTGGTCAGTTAGAGGCAGACTTTACAGAGTGATTGAACAGGCAACATTTTAATCTCCCATCAGGGAAGGTAGGTTGAATAAAGAGAAAACAAAAGTAATAGAAGTCCTACCCATTTACCTGATTTCATAACCCTTGCTGTCTGCTTGCTGCTAGGCTATTATGCATAACACACAAGGAAGGACAAGGATCACATCGTATTAACTTGTGGGGCTTCTTCATCTGCAACATGTGCTCAAATCTTGTATCTTTCTAAGGAATAACATGGAGACTAATGGGGAATAAACATTCCATCCCCTTGCTTTCCTGGTGTCTTAGTCCATTTTGTGTTGCTATAACAGACTGCTTGACAGTGGGTAATTTATAAAGAAAAGAGGTTTATTTGGCTCATGATTGTGCTGGCTAAAAAGTTGGAGATTGGGCAGAGGCATCTGGTGTGGACCTCACGGTCTTTCCACTCATGAGGAAAGCAGAAATGATGTGAGCCTGTGCACAGAGCTTAGATGGTGAGAGAGAAAGCAAGGGAGAGAAACTGAGGGAGCTAGACCCTTCTTTAACAACCTGTTCTCTCGGGAGCTAATCCATTCTTGAGAGAGTGAGAACTCACTCACCGCAGCAGGAGGGCATTCATCCATCCTCACGACCCTCACACTAGGCCCTACATCCCAAGACCACCACGTTGGGAATTAAATGTGAACATGAGTTTTGGTGGGGACACACCATATCTAAACTATAGCACCTGGGTTGCATGAGATATCTGTTCATCATAAACTATATAAACATAACAAAGGTTAACAATCATATCTATTTTCTCACTGTAACAAATCTAATATGTATCCAACCTTTAATTTACTTAAATATAGAAAATAGATCTATATATAGAGATTCCTAAGTGTGAATAGAAAATGATGAGGGCTCTGATTTTTTTTTTGTTTGATATCAACCGTAGCCTATGACAAAGTTTGAGGACATAGAAGATTAGCAATAGCTAAATTTCTTAAACTAAGAGAAATTAGGACATTGGGCAATTATAATTTCTTATTGCTGAAACTAGAGCAACACTTCTATTTTTATAGTTAGATTATTAACTGGAGTATTGCTTCCAGTTCTGTCTAAAGATAATACGGTAGACCATGAAATTTTAATTGACTGTCTAATTTTACTGATATCTGGAAAATGTAAAATAGATTGGATTCAAATGAGTTAGATAAGAAGTAGAAAATTGTGTATAAATTTTTCCTCTTCACAATTTAAGTTTCAGGTAAAATGTCCCACTGGAATCTATTTTAGATCAAATATTAATATTACATTTTAATAATTTTTGCACCTGATTATTATAGTTAAGGTATAATATCTATGCTAATCCCACTATCATTTAATAAGCTATCTTTTGAAAATTCCTTATTTTAACAAGCTACAGAAAATGACTTACATGATGATCAAAAAACAAGTAAATACCAAAGCTTGCTCATTTAAGGTAAAATAAAGGTTGTCTTTTCCATCTCTTTATGTCAATAACTTTAAGTAGCACTAATGGCAGTTATGCACAGAGACTGACACCACTGGCTGGGTAAAATTTAAAGATTTAATCCATGGATTAATGAAAACCTAATTTATCATCCCTTATAACATCACGAATATAGTAAAAATGAGAGAAAAAAACAGAGTGAAAATGAAGTGCTATCTGGAGAGAGATATGATTGAAGGGCCACAGGATATAAATCTGGCCTCTCCATACCAAATGATGTAGGACATCTTCAGCAAAATACAATACACTGACAACCTTTAATCAGTTCTAAACAAGAAAAAAAAAAACATACTGGAAAATTGAGAAAAGTTTATGGAAGGAACCCAAATATTTTATACATTTATCTTGTCTGACTTTTGGGAAAGAACATGAATATTCTTTTCAAGAAAGAATTGTGTAAGACCCAAAGAGGAAATAAATGCTAATAATTTGCAAATCTTTCTTAGAGTACACTTCTTCACAGGACTTGCCGCAAGAAAGCCTAGAGTTGCGTCTAGCAGAAGCTCCCCACTCCAGTCTGCTAATCTGAATAGCATCCACCTTCCTAAACCTACTTTGATTTCTAGTGTTTCAGACACATCTTGTGAATCTTTCAGGTTCTCTTAGTCCGTTGGCTGTCAAAGGTCTGAATAGTGCAGTCCCACCAGCAAAGGGGCAATCAGGCAGATAAACCACTTTTTCTTTCCTTCCGCAGACTGTTCCCAAGTGATTTCTCTGCACAGCCTGTACGGGGCCAACCTCTGGGGCTGCCAATCTACATGCCAGGCTGCCAATAGCAAGGTGTCTGTGGCTTGAAGTGAGGCAGCAGCAAGATATGATCGTCCACTGCTGCCCCTCCACTGGGCTTCCCTGAGAATCAGAACTTAGCTCTGTTTCCTGGGGAACCACACTGGGACACACAGCTTTCCCTGCCACATCCTTCCCTCCAGTCACTGAGGTTCACAGTACTCTCTTTCTCCCCTTAACACAGTAGACATTAATTTTTTTTTCCACATGTACAAACTGAGATACTGGGAGATTCACTAACTAACTTAACCATACCCCCAATGCAGGTCTTCTGATCCTAAGTCAGTGCTTTTTCTACTGAATCATTCTCTGAATCATTTTGCTGCCTTGTACTTCTAATTTTCTTTTTATACAAGTCTTTACTCCCCACAAATAAGTAAAAGCTGAGATTTCTTTGAGGAATGTGATAATAGGTCTTATAATACCAGGGATTCTAAAGTCAGATTGCTTTGGATTTCTGTCTGGCTTCCCATTTCTGGCCATGTTACTTTAGGAGCACTTGCTTGATTTCTATGTCAGCTTACATAGAATGGGGGTAGGAGTAGTAATAACACCATCACTTTGTTTTGAGAATTAAAGAAATATATGCATATACATTTATGTATATGTGGAGGGTAGAGGGTAATGGGTACCCCAAATAGTAGTTATTATTCTTTATTTATTAGTATTTATATCCAAGAATACCACCAAATAGCAGGGACTTAATAAATATTTGTTTTCTGATTGTATTTGCTCCTAAATATTCAGCAGTTCCTTTCTAGGCCCAGGCATATTATATGTTAATATTATCAATAAATTCAGTCAACTAACAGAAAGTGACTTAGTCAAATAACTACTTTCTTTAAAGGACTTTATTTATAGTTATAGGTTGTAACAAAATGGTTATTTGATAAGCGATTTTCAATTAGTTTGCGGATGCCATATAAAGCAGTATAGGAGTTGACACAAAGAAACACAATTGACCCTCGAACAATGCAGGGGTTGGGGTGCCGACCCCCATGCAGAAAAAAATCCACATGTAACTTTTGACTCCCCCAAAACTTAACTACTGATAGCCTACTATTGACCAGAAGCCTTACTGATAACATAAACAGTTGTTAACACATATTTTTGTGTGTTATCTGTATTCTATACTGTATTCTTACAATAAAGTAAGCTACAGAAAAGAAAATGTTATTAAGGAAATGATCAGAAGAGAAAATATATTCACTATTCATTAAGTGGAAGTGGATCATCATAAAGGTCTTCATCTGCATTGTCTTCACGTTGCATAGGCTGAGGAGGGTTGGTCTTGCTCTCTCAGGAGTGGCAGGGGCAGAAGAGGTGGAGGAGGTGGAAGGGGAGGCAGAGGAGACAGGCAGAGTTGGTGGAATTTTTACTGAAAAAAATTTGAGTCAAAGTGGACCCGCTCTGTTCAAACTATTTTTTTCAAGGGTCAACTGCACATTCAGATCTCCAGGATAAGACTTGAGCTTATGAAACAAATCCTAATCATTCTTTTGTACAGTTCTGATAATCAAGCTAAAGATTACAATACAAGCCAGAGAGAGTAAAATTTTCTTAATTATTATAGTAACATGGATGCTGTTGGGAGTTTCCTAAGTATCCAACTGATTCACAGAATCGTTGCAATAACATCTCTGGTATTTTCTTAGCCTTTGTCCTAGCACCAAGCAAATAATAGTGTTTCTTTGGGCACCTGTATTGAGTTGCATTAGGCACAGTGTGATTAAATTTATATGGGCATTGAGGGGGGGGTCCAGGGGGAGGAAGGAAAAGGAAACAAAAATGAAAACCTATAAAAACCTACATGAAGTGGCATCATAAATTGGTAACACAAATAAATCTAATTTTGCTATGTTTTGCTGGAAAGCAGGGATTTCTCAGGTGCCTCTGAGAGAAAAGTATGTTTGAGTGTTTTTAAGTTACCTTTTTTTTTTTGCAACTCCCAATGGACTAGAGAAATATACATTTTAAGCAGATTAAATAGCTAAGGATATGCTTCCCATGAACTGTTTATTCAAAGATGATTTCGGGTCTTTATGCAGCTAACTGAAAGGATTTAGTTATAATAAGAAAGGGCTGTTTAGAAAGGTTACCTAGAGATTAGAAATTGACTCACATTTTATTAATAATTTAAATGGGAATAAAAATGTTACTGCTTTCTTTTTCTAGTTCTTCAGAATTCTTGATGTCTATAGTTGTATTTTATGCCTAATGTGTAATCACTGCAGTGAACAGTCAAATGATCCAAAGTCAAGTCTGTGGTTCAAATGTCCTGAACACTAAAGCAGAAAGCAAACATCAGATGTTCAGTCCTCCGAATTCATCAGAATGTGTCTTCTTGTTTAACGTACACAAATAATTTAAGTGTCAGCTTTGTAGCTGCTGACACAGAACACAAACACAGATTCAGGGTGACTGAATTATGACACAAATTAGGAGATGGTGGATAAGAGCAGTTGCTAAATAACATAATTATTTGGTGTCATGATGTGTCCTTATTCCGATGGCATGCCAAAGAGTGTGCTACTATGCCAACTCCCATAAAATGTTAAGAAAATGTGATTTAACATTAACAAAACGGCATCAGATGGAAAACTTAGCTAAATTAATCCAGTGAAATAGGCCTAAGAGGAATATTTAGCTGTTCAGGAAAAGAAGGAAAAGATAAAGAAAAGTGTCTCCATTTGCTGCAGTATTTTGGGATGCCTGAGAAAACACAAAGGGGAATTAATATAGATTCATATGCTATGAATGCCTCGCAGCCTAAGTAAATCAAAAGAAAAGACGGGAAATTATGAAGTTGGTAAAGGACAAAAAAGTTTGTGAACACAGACTTAAAAGAATTAAAAAAAACCCGGTGCTCCCAAAATAACTAGGGGAGAACCAATTGAAAATACAATAGAAGAGAGAGTTGTGCAGAACAGAATGGAGATGTCTGAACATTGCGAGGACGTTTTGGCTACGCTTCTATTACATTTATGATGATGAGCCTATTGTGTGATTTCCTTGGGGCTTTGAAATTTTACAAATGTAAAGTTGTTTCTGCTGTAAACGTTGGGATAGATACATGAGATTCAAGTACAGCTAGATGACCTTAAACTAGTATCTCTAGCCCTGTGGTCTGTGGTTTCCCTCAGGTATAAAAAGATGAGAGAATTGGGCTGGAACACTAATGATTATTAACCTTTTCACCCCACCTTTCTGTAATCTGGTGATTTCAGAATGTGATATCTGGGAGACAATTCCCCTTGCTGTCTTGAACGTGGTTTTGAAAGTGATGGATGCTAGTGGAATTTCCAATTCTAGATCCCCTTTGGCTACTGAATTATTGTATTCCTCAGAGTCTACAAAGCTAGGCTTACAAAAGTTTCTGAGAATAGAGGACTGACTTGGAGATGACTTATTTTCTGCTAACTTTAACTCTTTCTTATCCTTAATTATATTATATGCTTTCATGCCTACATCAATTCCTTTATGGAGCTCAGGGAGTTTATCCTTGTTTATTAAATTTCCATATCTAGGTCTACACATCATCAAAAATTATAGTGTATGTTATATTAAAAATCCAATCAGTCATTTGAACATTGTGGATTTAGGATGCTAAACCACTAAAAGGACTGATTTACTTTATTGATAAGAATCAATAAGACCTCATCTATCATTAGACAACGTATACGCTTATTCTATACCTCTTAGTGATATAAAAAACATAGGTTGAGCTTATATATCACTGTTTTCAGAAGATTTTTTAGTTTAACTCTGGAAAAGACAAAGAACAAATAATGTGTATATTAGGAAGGTCTGCCTTTAGCTTCACAGATGGACACTATAATTCTTCAGAAATCTAATGAAAATCCTATAGTATGATGTTTAGGATTACACATGGCTTTGGAGTCAGAGCTTCGAGGAATTAAATGCTTTTCTATCACTTACTAGTTGCGTGATTGTGGGCGTGATGGTTAACTTCTCTAAATCTCACTTTTACCCATCTAAAAATATAAATAAATAACTCATAAGTATGTTGTAAAAATTAAATGAAATGATGTATCTAACATCTTAATACGCTATCTGCCCATGGCAGATACTGTATAAATGGATATCGTCATCATTCTTATATGACGAAACTCAGGGTCAAATACAAGAAGGATGGATTTCTGGCTGCATCTGGTTAATTTAACCAGTGAGAAAATGAAAAATGTATGTTATTAAGTACATCCAAGCATTCCTTGAGTAGTCAAAAGGCAGCTGTTGGATGACTCACAAAATGGTTTGAGTCCCCTTTATATGTATTTGGAGGAATCTTGGGGAAAATGTATCTTGTATCAATGAAGGAAGTCTACATTTAAAGTTTTGAAATGGCACCGAGCATGATATTGAGAATAGAGTAAGACGGTCACATAATAAGCCTGTACCTCTCACTTCCCTCTTCTGGGAAAAATTCCCACTCACCCGTCAAGTGCCAGCTTAGTTACCTCTGACCTGTTGAGGCCTTTCAGGACTGCTGTAAGCCAAGTGAGTGAGCCGTCCTCACCGTGTGCAGTGTTCGTGGCGATGCACGCCCCACTGCACGGGCACTGCTGACACGTCTGCCTTTCCCAAGAGACTCTGAGATCATCCAAATTTATAAACCCAGAATCTTTCACGAGCCCTGTCAAATTGGTTTGCCACTGGGCTTATAAATAAATGAATACTTTGACAAGTCACACTTGAGAATCAGATTTGTCACTTCAAATCAGGAGTCCTCACACTATGCTATCTGGAGAGCTGGGGGATTCTTAGGTCACTGCATGGGACGCTTGTGGGTGAGAGGAAGTGAGGAAGGCGTTGAGTGGAGCTCTGCTTCTCCCTTCAGGACATTAGCCAGATTGGTTCAATGTTATCGGTTTTATGGAAGGTGTTCTTGCATAGATTCCATTTTACAATTTAGAAAGTTCCAAAGCAGAAGAAAAGAAAAAAGAGAAAGGAAATTGGAAAATTACAGCTGGTGACTAAAAAAATACTCTGACAGCTTCTCTTCTCATTTGGAAGATATTAACAAGACTGATTTCTACACTATCGGTCCTGTTTTTATTTCTTCAACTGGACTGTCATTGATAGCAATTCTTTTTCTATTTATTTATTTGTCTTTATTTTTTTATAAGCTTACCAGCATCTATAAGAAGGTGTGGGTGTAACAAATACCTGTCGAGCAACCATTTTCTTTTTAAGTAAGGGAGGACATTATACATTAAATAAATCCAGTCACCACTTCTTTTCTTCAAAATCAAACCAAGAACAAAAGGTCATTTTAAAAATCATATGAATAATTGACCTTTTTTATCTATAAAATTATTGCTATTGAATATTTATGTCAATTTTGAAAGATATAAATGTCACTCACAAATTAGAAGCAAGGACTAAAAGGAAGTGGACGCCGTTCTGGGGGCAATGATATTCATATTTTCAAAAAGTAAGAGAACTGAGGATTTACATCTCTTCAACAGTGAGATAAAAGGGAGGGCTGAATTTTAGGCAAGGAAGAAAAGATCTGGGTTGGAAAGGAGATAAAATGAAGAAAGTTTTTACGTTAGGTATGTATGCACCAGACCAGTGTTTCTCTACGTGTTATTCAGCAGCGTCAGGTTCTCCTGGAGGCAGAGGGAGTGAACTTACAAAACCACAAATTCCTCGTCCGATGCTACACCTACTGAATCAAAATCTTGGGCACAGCTCTGAGATCTGCATTTTTCCAAGATTCTTATGATGCATGTTAAAATTTGAAATCTACGGATACAGTCTATGAATTCACAGCAACTCTACAATGAAACTTGCCCACTTTCTGTTGTAGGATACAGTACAAGAATTTATCAGATGCTATTTATTTTGTGAAACTTCTTTGCTTTGTCATATTTGTCCTTGGTTGAAAGCCACAGGATGTCATTACCCATCATGAAAACATTTTAAATAGAGAACTACAGCAATAATAGGCCAACACAAGGCAGCGGGTGAAACAGCACTCGCCCAGCTAGGCAGGCTGGATTTAAAGGCAGGCTTTATATCTTTAATGAACAGGAGCTTTTTCAGACCACGGCAGGTGGGTGGTTCTGCACGCATGGTGTGAAAGGTGAGTGCCCCAGACCGGTGGAGGCCAGTGGGATAAAGGAAGGAGGATTGGATGGCAAGAGGGGAAAATGAGGGCAAGACTGACAGGGCACACACAGGATTTTAGCTTGTTACATCTTTGTGAGACACAGGCAAGACTATCAGATGGCTCCTGACATCTTCAACATGTATTCCCTTGCAAAAGCTCACCTTAACAAGGCTCTCAGGAGCTGAGTATGAACAATTTAAAATTTTATTACAAAGAGGCAGCTCAGAAGGGAGATTGTAATAAGCCTGGCATTATGCAGACTGTCATTCTTCCTTAAACATGGGAACATATGGTTCATTTGCCTATTTGATACTCATGCTACCTGATGTACTAAGCACTATTACATTAAGTAGTTGGTGATACAAAATAAAATTAGGTTTATTTGCTTGTTCCATTAGGAAGCTCTGCAAGGAGGAGGAAGGGGTAGAGAAGCCTGCTTTGCAGTCGCTGCACAATGGCTCATGTCGCGTTGCAAAGGCATTTGCGGAGGGGATATTTTATTAAGACTGAGCACTTGGGAGTAAAGTAAAAGAAAAAGGAACAGTAATGATTTAGAAGGCAGATATTGTAAAATATATAGAAGAGCGTCAAACAGGGAGGGAGAATCATATAATCGGCTCTCTTGCATTCAGGCAGCCAGACCCCCGTTAGCCGAGGCCCCACGAGGTAGGATGGTTGGCAAAAGCCTCCAGAGAGAAAACGTAACGGTAGCTAAGTGTTGGGAAGTGGGCTCTGTAATTAGAAACACTGCTTTGTCCAGGTAGTTTAGCAAGGAGAAGAATGAAGACAAATTAAGTTTTATTCTGTTTCTTTTCTGTGTCAGGCACTGTGCTAAGGGCTTTCAAACTGGTTTTCCCACGGGTACCTTTTTACCCATGAAGCAAAGAAAGATCCAGTGACTTGCTCAATAACTACCGCTTCTTCCTTGTTGCAGGGAATTCCCTGGCCCTTTTTCTCACCCTTTTCTCTCTCTCATCTCTTTCTCTCTTATCCTGGCTTCTGCCTCTTTCCGCTTTCCCTACCATCTTTACACCTTCTGCTGTGGTTTCCCACAATGGAACGCGGTGTTGAAGAGGGGGGCTCAGGGCATTGCAGAGCCAGGCAGGTGGAAGTGCAGCGGATCTGTTCCAAATTTGGGGCTTGGAGGCAAAAATATTGAATAAGCCCCACTTATTCAGTAATTGAATGAGACTCCACGCCACCTAACAGCTTTACTTGTTCCCATAAGGTACCTGCGTTTGTCAAGTGCCCAGGGCCACGCAGGGTTTAATGGTGGCATATTGTAAGATAAATCGCACAGAATCTGTGATTTGATAAGGCCTATTTGCAAATATATATGCTTGGGGTAAGTAGATAAAGGTAATGGAATTGGTTCCAGAGAGTTCAGCTGTCCTCTTATTTGAAGACAGGAATACGATGACATTCTGAGACCAGTTGCCAAGGGGTAGAACCTTTACAATTGAGTGAGTTTGATTCTCTGTGAATTCTGGAGTGCTTTTGTATTTATCTCTTTGAGATTACTGGGGTAAAAATGACACAAATGGAACCATATATTCTGTGCCAACTTTGATCCTCAGAAAAATATGTGAATATGAAAAAGAACGTGCTTTAATGTTTTGAGATATGTAAAGTGCCTGGTATACTGGCCGGCATATAGGAGATACTTAAAATGGTTATTGTCATTATTGATGACAGTTTGTCTGACATACAGCTGGAATTTATTTTATTTTATTTTATTTTATTTTATTTTATTTTATTTTATGTTTTAGGAAATGAGGGCAATATGAAGTGGATTCTTTTAGGAAAATGAGAAAAAATGTTGTCAATTACTTTATGAATTCAGTTATTATTCTTTCAATAATAGGACCAAATTTCTTTTCTCCGCCTCTTTGTTTTTGTTGTTCAGAGCTTATATGTCCACTATGGCCAAACCTGAGGTAATTCAGGCATCATATTTAACGCTGCCTGTCACAAGACAACACTGAGCTATCTCTCCAGTGGGTTAACATTTCCTATTAAATTCAGGAGGTGATCCCTGAATGGGTAGCCAGCAGTCACTGGGCATAAGGAGACAAATCTAGGACTTTGATTTCTGTCAGTTCACTTGCTAAGTAGATCCACAAGGAAAAAAAGACGTGATTAATCAAGCTCAGCAGATGTGGAATTGATTCCCTCAGTTGCCTCAGAATGCCTTGCAGAGATAAGCTTAATCTGTATTCATCTTGACTCTCCGTGGTGAAGTTTGCGGTTGTTCCCGTGGCTGCTAGAGGTAAACATTCAAAACTGGGAACTGCATAGAGGTTAGGATGACAGCAATAAATGCACCCGATGGCAGTGTCGTGTGTACAGATCACCTGTCCTTCCACACACGCTGTGTCATCTTAGTATCATCTCATCCGACCTCAGAGGAGAGACAAGTACTATTTTCTCTGAAATAGACTGATTAAGAGCCTGTGAAGTTAAAGTACTTGCTAGAAGTTATCAACTAAGATGTAGAATTGAGACTTGAACTTAGATCTTTGACTTCAAATAGCTTTCAAGAAAAACGACATCATAAGAAAGGGCAAAGAGAATATTATGTGTCATATGGCTAGCTGGCTTAACATTTTATCCCCAGCACCAAGTACAGGAGTTGGAATATAATAGGTGTTCAATAAACATTTGTATCATAAATGAAGGAATTAATAACTGAATGAACATACCATGGGTCTATTAATTATTAAAGTGTTTGGTTTAACTACAAAATCTCTAAAGTCAGTAAAACAAAGTAAACTTTAACTTTCATTAATTTAGCAACACAGGCAATATTTATTGAATGTGTGCTACCAATGTTCCAGATTTGTGCTGGGTGTTGGACCTATAATGGTGAATCAAAGAGTGGTGCTCACTGCCTTCATGGAGCTTACAGTCTAACTGCCAGGGCTGCCTCTAAACTCTGAATCCATCCCACCAGATCACTTTAGCTGCTATAATAGTTTACAGCAATCACCATGTTTGGCTCAGTCACTTGGTCACCTGAGTAAATCATTGTGACACATATAAAGTTATAACTAAGGTAGAACTTGTAATTTCATCTTGCCAAGCTAAGGTTTTTTATTGATGCCTAATACGTAATCCCTATGCAGGCAGTCACTGCATGGGTACACTGTTTAATATTTCTTGAAGTTTTTTTCATATTATTTCATCTTAAAATAAATCTGAGAAACAATAACCTCAAAGAAAAACACGTAGCGTTTTTACTCAAGGTCGTCATCACTTACTCTAAATCAATGATAGAACTGAGACTGGGATCCCAGAAAGAAAATATTTTCTAATTCCCAACACATCGCTGTTTGTAATACATCCTAGTTTCTCTCGCAGGAATATATCTTTTGCTTCTCTTCAATTTAAGTGCTATTTCTAAACCATTGGTAGCTACAAAAAGAACGAGACAGATGTTGCCTGACCATTCACTCTTAGCAGGAAACCAGACAGCCCTCGAACTCTGTAATGCCATGTAACTATTTTTAGTTCAAGAAAAACTTTTCTATTCTGACAGTCTGCTATGAATATATAGACACTTGCTGCAAAGACAGAACTCTTAAAACAGTCAACACTTCGATTATGGTACGTAGGATAATAAGAAACATGTTCACTGGATTAAGGAATGTTGCTGGATCTGAATTGCCAACACATCAAATTAGGTTAAATCACGTGACAACAGCCCTTCAAAAAATGAAGAGTTGAGTATGTTCTCCATTATCCCCGGAGAGAAAAAGATGTGATTACGGAGATGGGAAACTTAGCATCACATGGA
>NW_012150430.1:487574-490506 GCF_000956105.1 Propithecus coquereli
TATATATTTTGCCATTTAAGTGAAATAATCATTTTCTCTGGAAATATGATGCCTATCCCTAAACACACATACACACACACACACACACACGCACATGCAAAATTCATAGACAGATACACTCAATCAAATAACCTTCATTCATATATTTCAAATATAGAAAGAAATATTTTGTGGCATTAACTACTGCTTTAATATTGTCCTCTTCCAGTGTGGTGGCTATTTGCAAGCTAAATGCAGTCACTTTGCTAGGATTTGGGATCTGTACTGGCAACAGTTTTGAAAAGGAGGGTTCTGATCATGGAAAAATAAAAAATTGGTTACCATCTAATAGTTCAGACCAAAGATATAGAAGAAATAATCAATCTTGACTTTCTCTCCTCTTTTAAGAAAATGAAGTATTTCTAGTTCATTTTACACATGGAGGCTTATAGAAGACAAATGACTTGCCCAAAGTTACACTCTAAGTTGGGTAGAACAGGGGCTGGAATCTCTCCAGTATACCATACTACATCTGCAGTAAACACTAATGCCACTTCTTGCTTTCTCTCCTGCTCTTCTCTCTCTCTCCTTATCCTCCCTCCATCCCTTCTTTCCTTCCTTCCTTCCTTCTTTCTCCTTCTTTCTTTTCTTCCTTCCTTTCTCTCTCTCTCCCCCTCCTTCCTTCCTTTTTTCCTTCCTTTCTTCCTTCCTTCCTTCCTTCCTTCCTTCCTTCCTTCCTTCCTTTCTTTTTTTATTGCTGATTTTTACCTTCGATCTGTTCGGAGGTCCCCATGATAAGACCATTAAAAAGCCATTAGGCCAAAACAAACAGAAGCATAAATGCTGTGTTTCCTAGTAAGCAGCTTGAAGCCATGAGCTTAATGAAACCAGTCAAATCAGAAGGCAATAGAAGAGCGGACAGACTAGGAAGTGTGCAGAGACGCAAAGTCTCTTGGAGCTGGCTGTGTGACCCTTTGCAAATTACTGCTTAATGTAATCTATACTGGGCAGAGATATATGTCTGTAATTACTGCATTCTGCTGGGACTCAATTGATTTTAACTTTTAAGAATGCATGTTCACGAGATAATTCATTTGTTTTCTTTTGTTAAACCCTGTAATAAAATTCTAAAGCAATGAGAAGATGGAATTATGAAAGAATATCTGTAAACGAAAATCACAGGGATCATTCCTTTAATCACAATGAAACAATGCAGAATCTGTCAGGACTATTAGTAACTGTGCTGAGGCCAAAAAGATCCTAAATTTATTCTATATGGGGCAAAACAAAATAAAACAAAAACTTGAAAAGTTGCTTTAAAAAGCAGTTTCCCTTGTGCTCTTTATTTTTGTCTCATTTTCACCTATTTACCCAAATCCTCCCTTTTTGTTTTCTCTCTCCTCTGCACATACCCTGTGTTTGGGCCTTTAAGGGTTATGGAAGGTAAATGCAGTCACTCCTGCTCTTTGGGTTGGAACTTCAGAGTCACTTTATTAAATGAGGCAGAGCTAATCAATTTTCCCAGACCCTCAGTACGAAGTGTTCTGTGTGATACTGTGGGGTCTCTCGAGTTTTCCTATTTCACAGCAGTGTATTCAAGCCTTGATTAGATTTTAGGAATGAAAGAGGAAACATTTAAAAAGATCCACATCTAAATCTGTTGGGAGTCAATCTCTCAAGCAGTGCACAAAAAAGAAGGGGCCCAACTTGGACCAGGGCAGCAGGTTTCCTTTCACCTTTTTTTAAACTGTAGTTTTGAAGCATCTGTTCTTACGTCTTTAGGCATTTCCAAGAACAGCCTTTCTATACAGCTGGGAATGTCCGACACATTCCTCCTTTCTGATTCGTTGACTCGTTTCATAGATATTTATTGAATTTCGATTCTGTGCCAAGGCAACAGGGCATACAAAGATAAACTTGAAAGAATTCCTGTCCTGGGAAAAGCTTCAGCCAGGGGTATAAAGACATTTGGGGACAGGAGAGAATGAGGGAAGAAATAATGCCCTGATAGGGTCCCTCTATTATACATCCCATCATGTGCGTGGAGAGGGTCTTCAAGGCAGCGGATATAACCACGGTAGCACGCTACGCAGTCAGCAGGGATCCCTGTTTTTTATTTGTTTGTTTTAACCCCCTTTTCTCTCTTCCTTAGCCACAAATGAAATCTTAAGACGAGAAATGACAAAATGGTATCCCTGTACCCAGCCTATGGGCATTTTTTTCTGGTTTGGGAGATTCAATACCAAAATGGATTTCTAGCTTTCTCTGAAATGTTGAAAGTTCTACAAAGCTGTGTCTGCCTTCCCACAAAACAACAGTTGACGGGATTTGTCTGTCAACTGTGACTGTCCCTTCTAGGCGTTTGAGTGTCATGCTCCAGTTTTTCACATTCATTTCTTCCAAGACTGACAATTGCCGTTTTCCGTCACACTCCAGTTGTCCTCTCTCTGACCTGGCCTTTCACCTGCCTGGCCTGCTATGCATATGAGTTCGTGACACGGATGGTGATGAAGAGGAGCACATTGAACTAAAAGGGACTATTTTCATATCTTTAGCACCCTGGCTCATGCACAGTAGGATTTAATTGCATATCTGATTACACAGTAACACACGTGAGTCATTAAAAGAGAGCTGCATCTGTGATCTAGTCACCCATTTTGTATACAAGGTTCTATAGTATAATGGAATGAAATGGATTAGAAGTAGAGAAAAACACTTGTTATGTTCTCTCAGACTCTCCTGGAAAACATGCCAGTGCTGGTCTAGGATTTCTCAACTGTATCCATTATGGAAGGAAAACTGCTCTTCTTTCTCTACAGGAACCTCTCTACATTTTTTCATGTGGTGAATTCATTTTGTCATGCGGGGAACACCTGTGTGACTAAAAACCACAACACCAGGTGTGTGCGAATGAGCATCTTTTTCCTTTGTGTAATGTTCTTCGCACTGATTT
>NW_012150430.1:494326-497510 GCF_000956105.1 Propithecus coquereli
TACTGGATAGTGACTAAGAACTTGGATGCTGGTATCAGAGGAACAAAGTTTAGAATACTAATCCTATCATTTACTAGCTACTGTGTGGCCTTAAAAAAGTGGCTTAACCTCTTTGAAACTCATTTTCTTCATCTACATAAAGGAATAACAATGGTATCTCCCTCATAGGTTTCTCAAGACGATGCAATAAGATAACATACTGAAAATATTTAACACAAAGATTGCCATGTATAAGAGTTAAATAAATATTAACTGTGATGATGATGACAATATCCGAGTGTGGATCTATGACTGTGCGATTTTGTGAAAGTTTTGTCTTCTCTACCTTATTCTTTTCATTTAAAAGATGGAGATAAAATCAGTAGTTGCTTTGTGAGTTTATTAAAGGATTAGATAAATCAATGTATACTTCTTTTCCTAAAATATACTGAACAACCCATAAATAAGCCATTAGCTGTTACTATTATCATTAGTAACACACTTTACTTCGCAGAGTAGGTGAATTTGTAATATCAACAGAGTTGCTTACCTCTGGGTTGAGGCGTTCACCATTTTTTAACCACATGTACCAAGGGCTTGGCTTTCCACTAGCTTTGCATTCCCACAACAAGCTGTCATAGATAGAGAGGTATGTATTTTGGATTTTCTGTTCCCATTCTGGGGGAGCTGTTTCAAAAAAGGGTGAGAACAACTGTTTGGTAAGGCAATTATCCAAGCAAGACATTATGCTACGTTCCAAGGGCTATAGAAATCGAAGGACAGGGCTAACTGGGTCCAGTTGGACTGCATGCACATGATTTGTACAAGGGAAAATGCAGGAGCTTCAATGTGGGGTGACAGAAATCCTGCTGCAAATATCCTTGGGCATTTGGCTCAAGTTAAGTGTTTATCATCTGTCATTTTGCTGCACCTGTATAACAACTTGGGAGTGGTGGAAAAAGGTCAAAATTCAGAACAGGGCCAAGGAATAATTCCATGCTAAATATTAGTACATATGTCAAGTTAGAAAATGTATACCAAATCTGAACCTGTATACTAAATATGAAAGTCTATTGGTTATATTTGACCTAAACAAACTCAAATTGAGCACACCTATATCAGACAATTACAACTCAATTGCTTGAAGTATACATCAAATACAAGCCTCATCACATATTGGTAGGATGATAATCCAACATATTTTTTCCCTAGATAAAAATCCTAACAGGAAATGAGAACTTTTAGAGTTGTATGCAGGTTAAGTAAACTAACTTTAACCCTGAGCATAAGTTTTCTGAAACATCATTTTCTAATCTGAGAAAGTTCTGCGTAGCACTGAGGCAAAAAGCACCTGATATAATTGATATGAAAGTAAGGAAGTATTATCGTTACCATCATTCATGAAAACAGATGGGCTGTAAATTAAATGTTTTAAAATTCACATTTATTCCATAAAGATGATTGGAAGCTTCCTGAATGCACCAATTAATCCCTCTCCTTTATTTAGTTCTGTACTTGGATATATAGGAATATAGGCGTCTTCTCTTGGAACCTCAGGCTGCGACAAGCTAGATGTTTGACATTTGCAATTGAACTTAATTCTCTCTACAATCCTTTGTAGTGGATTTTTGCAGAGGTATTAGGTAACCTCATTAAGACGACATAGTTAGAAAACACAGAAATTAAAATTTGAGTCCTGAAAGCAGAGTCTAAGTAAAGGGCTTACATTCAGGACATTTATTTGAGAATATTAGCCCAAGGGAAAAGCATCAGGAAAAGAGTCAACAAGGAAGGAAATTCAATGCAACGATGAGTTATTGAGTTGGCTACCAACATAGACCATTTTTACTCCATTCGAGGTGAATTTCTAAGGAGTCGTTATGAGCTGTCTACTCAGGGAAAGGAAGGGGAAGCATTTATTCATTGGTTCCTGTCCATAGTCATCTAAGGGTAGTGCAGGTGTAAACTACAAGCGCATCCATATTGTGCATGCTTAAGTGCTGAGTAGGCTCCTGAAGGGGCCAAAGAAAACCTGGAACAGGAAACGAGATGTACTTGGTGCAGCACCCGAGACAAGACTCTTTCACGTTACACCTATAGAACATGGCACTGACCTGGTCACTCTAGCAGTGGGTGACATAAGTGGGCTAAGAGGATCTGAAATGGTGCACAATGTGAAACCTAACTCTATCTCACTTCTAGGATTTTTCCGCTGCAACACCTACCCAACCCTCAAAGAGAGAATGCTCTTCAGGGAGGCTGTAATTGAGTAGAAGGAATCATGATGTCTCTGCATGGTGAGAACTAAGCCTACAGTTACCTCCTGTGGAAATCAGGACAACTTCCAGGTACAGCTGAATATGCCTCATGGAGCCTTGAGGAACAAATCAAGGAAAGACTTAGAAGAACTGGGTATATTGATGAAACTGAATCATGTTTCAGGGTATTATGAATAAAATTGTATACTTTGTAGATACTTATTTAGAAATTGTCCTGATGTGTTTGACCTGGGAGCAGAAATGCATGTCCATATATAATTCAACATAGCTTAAAAAGGTTTAAGAGATATCTAATTTTTTGCTTAATGCAATAATGGGATTTATTTATTTATTTAATGTGCATGTGCACATTTGGATGTTTAGGATTTCTGAAGAGCAAAGTTTTAAATTTTCAACTACATAGGAAATACATGCAAGAAAGAGCTTAGGATTTGGGGTCTCACAGGCTTCAGTTTTAGATTTTTTCCCCTTGTTGCCTGGTTATGAAGGCAACTTGACTCCTCTGAACATGTTCTATTGCTGTAATGATAAAAAGAGTTTAGATATTTCTATTGGAGGTTATAAAGATACAATATAGATGGATATGTATAATATTACTTGGTTCTAAATTATAACTTAAACACAGCAATATAATTGAAACTCTGAGATTCTTTCCTTGAATTTTTCAAGTATTATTCAATTCTGAGGAAATTGAGTCAATTCTCTGTTCTTTTGAGAGCACTTCAGCAAGTGAATTAATATTTGACTAAAAAGGATAATGATTATCTTATTGATCAATTATCCGTTATTCCCCCACAAGGACCATTTTGGACTCAGTAAATGGCTAATTTGATTGTGATGAGACATAGTACAAACAGACGTAGACCACCATGTTGAAGAGCTATGGTAGAATAGAAAGAGTCCTTCAAGGTTCTGATCTGGATTCT
>NW_012150430.1:508745-511299 GCF_000956105.1 Propithecus coquereli
TTAAGACTGCCGGGGATGTGTCTAAGCCTTTCACTTCATGGATGTTGGAATCCATGTGTCTAATCTCTACTTGTAATCTAAAGTCCAAGTGAACTGAAGTTTTTCAGATATGCCGTATTCTCTTGTTTCTGGGCTTTTCAGGTGTTGCCTCTCTGCCCTTCACCTGATATGTGCGTATTTTGTTTGCAACCTCAGGTTAAAGGGAACGTCCTCAATTTAGGTTACGCTAACTTGACATGCATTATAGTAGCAAATACTCAATTCTTAGCCAAAAAAATCACATTTTAAATTTCCCTTTTTTTCTCCTTGAAACTATAGTTTCAATGAAGGTAAAAATTTTAGTCTTAATAGGGCTTAGACATAATAAACGTTCAACAAAACAGTAGTAATTGAAGGAATTAACGAATGAATGGTCATCACCTATAAACTCATAAAATGTTGTGTTTTGTTGTTTAATCCTTCCTCTCTTTTACCTCCTTTGGTCTTCCTACCACTAAGAAAGCCATGGTTTGAAAGCTATCAGGAAGTCATTTATTGTGGAAGACATCGCTGGTTGGATTTCCCAGGTTATCGTTCTCAAAATCCTTTAATCTCAGCATTTTCCACTATAGCGACTTATTTTCAGTTTCCCTTGATGTCTGGATGGGTCATGTGACAGGTTCTAGTTAATGACATAAAAGGAGTTTTCTGTGGAAGATCAGGGAAATTTTGCTTTTCTAAAGAAGGGACAGATGTGGTCAGTCCTGTAACCTCCTCCTTCTGCTGTCTTGGGTATAGAGTTGATTTCTCCAGCCTCAGCAGCCGTCTTGACACTGTGAGGTTACAAGCATGAGGGGAAGGTATAAAGAATGACGTTGTCAAGCTGCAGTGCCATAGCTGGCAGCCAACACTCCTCTTGTTAAGAGAGAAAATAAATCACTGTTTGGTTAGTCACTGTAAGTTGTGATTTTCTTTTCTTACTGTTTAATTTGCAGCCGAAAATATTCCTAACAGATACTCTTTGAGTTATACTTAAAACCTAGTGCTAGAATCAACATTGGAGAAGGCTCTTCTGGTTTGGATGCACCCAATGATGGGCTCTTCCCCAAGCCCTAACGCATTGTCCAAGCAGAATAATAATTACCACCTTGGATTTTGTAAAAAGCTAATTTAGAGATTTTCCATTATTTCAGGGGAAAGCAATTACTAATTCACAGAAAAATTGGGTTCAGATTATATATAATTATAGCTTGCTAAAATGTCATTTTGAATTTTTTTGGTTGTAAATAAATGACTTACCTAAAACTCTCAATTCAGCATTTGCATAAATTATCTGGTATTTGTTTTCTGCAGCACATTGGTAGACACCAGAATCTGACACATTCAGCATTGTTATGATAAGTGTCCCATTTTCTATCTGAATTCTCTCCTAATAAAGGAAAAGGCATGTAAAGATGCTAGTATGTTAATGTAGCATTTGCTTAAATGTTATTAAACAACATTTGTGCATATAAGATCTGATAATTTGGTATATTTATATACTGCAAAATCCTGAGCAGCATTCTGAAGTTTAAACAAATGAAAATATGCTTAGTATAATTTTAGTGGTTAGTATATTTTATGTTATCCCATTTATTTGAAAATTGGCATTCTCTGCATAGAATGTATGTTAGCTTTCTGTTTTATGGTATATATGATAATTTTGAACAGACCACCATTCCAAATATTCCAGAAAACATGATTGGCAATAATATTAGACATGAATATCATGATTAGAATATTGCCTTGGCTTACCATCATAAGGTCTCAAAAATATTTGAAATGTGATGACTTGGTAATTTTCTAATTGAGTCCTAAGTTGGAGGAGCTGAATCCTTCCTTTCTGCAGCCTACTGAAGTTTGTGCCTAAACAGCCCAAATCTGTTACAGAATCGCATTGGGGGTATAGAAATACACTTTTGAGTGCACATAATGAAATAGTTAATAGTACAAATTTAACTTGAAACTAAATATTTCAAGGTACCTATTACCATCCTCTAAGGAAAACAAAAGTAGCCTGGAGGAAACAGAATGTTATATGCGAAGGCATGCAGGAGGAAAATTCCACTGAAGCCGAGAGAAAGAACAGCATTATATTCAGCTTCCGAACAACAGATGTTCTTTGTGTCTCTGGCTATGCCTACATGTGCAAAGTAAAATGGAGAAATAACACAATTATCTGGATAATTTAATAGGGGAAAAAAAACCCAGCTCTGTTTCATTTTCTGGATATTGTAAAAGAAAGTATGCTTCACATTGAAAGATGTGGAAAACTGCCTTAGTTCTCCACTTTCCTACAGGTTTAGAGACAGTCATCACTTTTCATAAAAGCAAGATACTGGATAGTGACTAAGAACTTGGATGCTGGTATCAGAGGAACAAAGTTTAGAATACTAATCCTATCATTTACTAGCTACTGTGTGGCCTTAAAAAAATGGCTTAACCTCTTTGAAACTCATTTTCTTCATCTACATAAAGGAATAACAATGGTATCTCCCTCATAGGTTTCTCAAGACGATGCAATAAGATAACATAC
>NW_012150430.1:512127-515292 GCF_000956105.1 Propithecus coquereli
TAGATAATATATGCATGCATCATTTTTCTTACATTTATGGGAAATTCTGGTAACTGAGACAACCATATAATTTTTAATGAAGTAGTAGCCTTATTTGTCTATTATCTACATATGAATAGATAAAATCTGAGAAGTAGAAACAAATACCATAAACCACCATTCAGTATTATGTTTTCCCTATCATTTCTCTCTTTCATTTGCAAATTCTATTTAGAATTATAATTAAGATTGTCATAGGGTGCTGCTGAATGTTTCGTGGGAAATATATTGGAGTTCATACTACCTTGTATTAATATGATAACTTTTATGGCTTTAACATGACACTGCTGATATTTTCAAGGCAATTATTATAAACAATAGCATGCATAGACCATGCTGAAATTAAAGTTGTAGTTTTAAATTGGTCTTCCCACCTGCTAATCACTGTATTAAGCTTCCTAACCTGGAAATGTATCTTCCCTATTTCTCCTTTGACACTTTTCCATAACACGCTAATGACCTGCACTATTTACTATGAAAGATATTACCACATATTTTATATACTTTTTGAAATTTGATTGGCTCACCATAAAAAATGAGTTGACCCTTTGCAAGGTTTCTTCCGCGAAGGTTGCCTGCAATGCACTCATAAAAGCCTTCATCTTCTTGTTGAAAGTTCGGGATTTCAAGGATAGCTTGGGATTTGCTGTACTTGACCTTCCCTGGCAATGGGCTTCCGTCCAACCTTCTCCAACTAATATCAGGGACTGGACTAAACAGTTATACCTCATTAGAATAGAAGACGATTTAGTCTTTATGACAGCAGAATAAAACAAAAGCATCCTTAAAAGTAACTCTCAAGAAAAATAATTCAATCTGTTATATTGTGACTAGTTTCCAGATCATGCAATCATCCATCATTCACGCATTCGGTCATTTATTTAACACTTTACTAAGTGCCTGCCACATGCAAGTCACTGTGTTATGTTCAGGGAATATATTGGTGAATAAAATAGTCATGTCCTCTGCCCTCATGTTGCTTACAGACTAGTGGAAAAATATACCGAAAACGAATAGTAAAAACAAATACATTTGCAAATTGCAATAACTGAAACAAAGGAAATAGGGTGCAGAGATAGTAAGAAGATTCTAACAATTTAAGTACGGTGGTCAAGGAGATTCTTTGTGAGAATGTGACATTTAAGACTAGGCAGGCTGTACATTTATTTATAAATTTCTAAGGCAAAATGTAGACTCTTCTAGAGCTAAATTGGTACTAATAGGAAACTGAAGACATATGTAATGGGTGAGCTAAATTATCAAGAGGGATCAGTTCTATGAAGCAGATACTTATGAGTTGGAAATATAGGCTCTATGATCCTCAAAACAATGTATTCATTTGTACACTATTTTTAAAAACAATGATAAAGATGGATTTACATTGCACTCTGTCTTCTACTAGAAAGGATTTGTAAACAGAGTTCTTTTATTTATAGGAATTGAGTCTAATGTCTCATGTCTAATATTTTAAGTCTAATTCAGATATCTTTTAAAAGAGCAACAATAAATTATCTTATATCTGAAACTAAGTGTTCATTTTATAAAGGATGAATTTAGAAATTAATGGTGTAGAAAGCCTCACTGATACAGGTATAATATAAAAGACAAATCAGGCTATGAGCAAAATTCCGACAGGAAAGTGTCCACTGATAAACTGATCATTTGTAAAGTGAATCCCCAGGCTGTTGACATTAACATCTTTCCTTTCCTCTTGTCGAGTCATTCTTTCTTCCCTTATAGATTAGAAGGTAATTTAAATATTTCTGTTCTAATGATAGTTCAGATTAACAATATTAATAATCATGGTAGTAAGTCATTTTGCAAAGTCTATTTGTAAACCTTGTAGGAGCTGCAGGATTTCTTCAAGTCAGCAAAAGTGATTTGGGAGAATCATGTGATCGCATGCAAAGTGGTTGACAAATAAAGATCAGGAGAGTCTGAGCAGTAAACAACTGCAGAAAATTGGTGATGACTCAGTAGAGGCTTCAAATAAAGCAAGAAAACTGATGAAGTTTTAGGAATTTTTTTTAGCAAAATATTATAATCCTCCTATGCACATCAAAGATAAAGTACTAAAAGTCATATCATGTGTTCACACATATTTGTCAGAAAATGTGCCCTAAATCAGTGCATGATTCATCTATTTTTCTCAGAATTAGCATATAGTTACAGTTATTTTGTTAGACACAAAATAAAATAATTATCATAAATTTATATTTTGTCCTTTTAAAAAGCCTTGCCACTTACCCCAAATTTAAGTTGACATTTTAGTAAATTGGCATATCCCTGGCAACAATTAACCTCGGATAACTGGCTTTCTTTTTTATTCATTTTATGGAATGCCAAACAAATACAAATGAAGTTCTAAAAGAAAATTTATTCACACCGAAAGATATTCACAAAGTCTGGTGAATTTTATAGTAGATGTGGAATTATTTAATTAAAAAATGCAAGTATTGCACATGTGAAGACATTAAAGTTATCTGTGGGTAGTCGGGATATGAATGTCTTTTATTTTCCTCTCTCTGCCTACTTCTATAATAGTTTCCATTTCCACACAATAAGCATGCATTTCCTATGTAATGAAATTTTTCTAAGAAAATTTATTTACAAAGAGAAAAATAGAGGCTCCGATACTTGTCTGAATTCATGATCCTTTGTTATCTATTTCTGACAGTGCATCTTTGAGGGTTATGACAAATACATGCAAAATATCCAACTAAAAAAGGGTTTAATCTAAAACATTCAGACAAAAGAAAGTAAAAATGGTGTATTTTTCCCATTGTAATTTCTTAGTTCTGTAGAGTGATTGTGAAGACAGAAGTCAAATTTTTTACATAAGTAAATACCTAAGTCATTGAGCATTTTGACAATTATAATAATTATAACAATGTCACATCAAATAGCTACCCTTTATTAACTACAAACTCTGTACCAGGTACTGTACATGTGCACACGAGGTACATATAATTTCATTTACATTTCCTATAGCTAAAAAGGCAGACCTGGAATTTATTTCCAGGCTTTCTTGTATCAGAAGCTATGAGTATTATCACAAGGCACTCCTGACCTCATAGTTTTTATAAGATCATTCCCTGATAGCCTAAGTATTTGTGATTTTACAAA
>NW_012150430.1:517348-518689 GCF_000956105.1 Propithecus coquereli
CGTTCCTCTTACCACTGGCAATGTAAAATATAGAGTCAGAAAGAATAAATACAAAACATACGTTATTTAAAAATATATATACATTTGAATGAATAGTTCCCCTTTTGTCCTAGAAATTCTTACGAAGACACTAAATGAACTGCCTTAGATTTTATTCCATCTCTCTTTTCTGAAGCCATCCCAAATGGACAGTGGGTGGGAAGAGCTGAAATCAATGGGAAAAAAAAAGTTATTTTAGTAGTGTTCTTTAATGTTTTAATGCAAGTTAATTTGTCCAAGATATCCCACTGTGTGTCAATAATAATAATAATTATGATAAGGTTATGATAGAATGATATTATTCATGCAGTATCAAGAAGAACATGGCTCATACTTTGCTATATTTTGTTGCACATTTATAAGCATGAATTTTCTCATTTACAGCATGGGAATTAATAATAGTACATAATTCATAGGCTTATTGTGAGGATCCAATGAGATAATCCATGTCATGTGCTTAGCACACTGTGTGGCACACGTTAAACAATACGTTTGAGCATTAGTGATAAAATGAATAAAATATTTTAAGATCATTATAATGTGAGTATTACTATTTCAAAAGCAAAAATCCTAGTTTATATGTATTTGTTTTCTTCTCCCTGTTAAGGGCTACACATGACTAGACATTCAGTACAAACGGATTTATAGATATTTCCTCATGGCGACAGTAGGGATCTCTCAGATGAGACGCGGCATGCATGGCTGCGGAGGACTTGTTTTTTTCAACCTGGCAAATCATCTAGGACCATTGCAGGAGGAAGGAAAGGAATTACAGCTCTCCAAAGAGAGGAAAGTCCTGCATGAGAAAGCTGGGTATTTTAAAATAATACTAATAACCATTAATTGAGTGCTTACTATGTACCGGGCATTGTAACAGATGGCTTTCGTATGTCACCTGAGTTAAATACTTAGCTGGCAGCTGCTAACAATGCTAATTAACTTTTTGGAATGTTACTCACGTTTAGACAGGTAATTTCAACTAAATTATTACCTGCCAATTCTCCACTTAGAGTTCCGGAACAGGCTGATTTATTGTGATCTACCTTCTAATTCTTCTGAGTTGCCACCCATTCAATTATAAGCACGAGTAGACTCTTCCTCCTTCTGTGCCTTCAGCATTCTTTTTAGGTTCTATCTAGTTTGTCCATGCTGCTAATACTACTAATGCAATCAATAATCTTCACTGGCAGTTCATTTTGGTTCAAAATAAATGATCTGTTTAAAATGCAAAGTCCATATATTAATCACACAAAAAATGCCATGGAGCGAGGGGGGATTTTGAGGGGTCTTTCGAACGAAGAT
>NW_012150430.1:518739-519861 GCF_000956105.1 Propithecus coquereli
TTTCCCATTGTAATTTCTTAGTTCTGTAGAGTGATTGTGAAGACAGAAGTCAAATTTTTTACATAAGTAAATACCTAAGTCATTGAGCATTTTGAAAATTATAATAATTATAACAATGTCACATCAAATAGCTACCCTTTATTAACTACAAACTCTGTACCAGGTACTGTACATGTGTATACGAGGTACATATAATTTCATTTACATTTCCTATAGCTAAAAAGGCAGACCTGGAATTTATTTCCAGGCTTTCTTATATCAGAAGCTATGAGTATTATCACAAGGCACTCCTGACCTCATAGTTTTTATAAGATCATTCCCTGATAGCCTAAGTATTTGTGATTTTACAAAAGTGGATTTCCATTTTAGTGGCCCAGTCCTGTGGAGGTAAAAAGAACAAGACCAGCCAATCTCGATTATTCTGACTTTCCCAAAGAAAAAGACCTAGTGACAACACTGAAATCTCACTGAACAAGCATTTTTTTCCTTTGATGGGAAAAAAGAGATATCGTATGTAGATATACTTTTCCAATAGGAGCTGTACAGCAGAAAGTGTCAGAGCTGGACCTGTATCCCTTCTAATAACTTTTCTACCCAAGATACTGGCGTACTTTCACCCTCAACAGCCAGTATAAGTTATGTCTTTATGGGAGACTTCTCTCAAGCTGCTGTAACCAACTTTACCATCACAAAGAGACAGCTGAAAGCACATAGGAATTTACATGCCTTCGGGGCAGCCCTTAACCAATGACTGCCTTGGGGCCAGGGTACAGATACTACAGCTGCCATGCCCCTGGTTGTGAGACAATTCTAGATGTGACCTGTCTTCTCTTCAAAGCTTTCCTACAGGACTGAGCCAAAGTTACCTTCCGTGGAACTCTCCTTGACACCACACTGTGTTGGCTACTTTCTCTTCCCTGCCCCACTCCTCCATTTTCCTGTGCATTCTTCCTAAGAACTCTTCTAGTAAATTACTTTCAAAAAGTCATCCTGTCAGGGTCTGCCTCTTGAAAATCTGATTAATTAGAATCCCTGATAGACTCTAATCATGTGCTACTTTAGTTACAACACCAACTGTAGGGAACCTTTAAATATTTCTTATGATGATATTTTTATGTAGCC
>NW_012150430.1:522579-524683 GCF_000956105.1 Propithecus coquereli
TATTATTAAATCTCCTAGAATTGTGTCATTATCAAGTCAAAATAAATGGTGCCTTTATCATTCTAGCTACAGAGATCAGCTCTTTCTGGCAACATTTCCCTTTCAGCTCCATTCTCCCATCTGCCCCTGCCATGCTTTTATTTTTAATTTTTAAAAGAAATTGAGCTTGGATGCAAATCTCAGTAAAGAAAACCAATTTGAAGCAATTCTCTCACCCAAAGTTTCCTCAGACCGTAGCTGAGGAATTCATGAACCTTGTACTTTAAAAGGAGGATTGCAAAAGCCTTTTCTTATTTTGTTTCTATTTTCTAAATCAGGATAGCCTGAAATGTGAGTCCTCACTGTTGTGAAATACTACTAGATGTTAAAAGCAAAGTTTTTCTCTTTCTTTCTCTCTTTTCCCTCACTCTGGTTTTGTGCTTCTTAAATAAGCATTGCCATCAATAAGGACTTTTACTCCATCCCGTCATGTCATTATGCTTTTACAGAGGAAGCATCCTATTAATTTTATCTGAAGACAGAGAATACATTTGTTAACCATCTGGCCTAGTGCAACCTGAATTGGAAGTTAAATTGCAGCTCTCCTCACACTGGTAGGGACTGTGCTTCAACTCTACACTTGTAGCCCATGAATAGAATTTTTATTACTAATGCTATTTGAGAAAGCTTATATTTCTCCCCAGGATTTCTTAAACCTCATTATCCACAGCTTAAATCCAGGCCATACGAAGTTTTCAGCTAAAGACTGGTACAGAGAACTAGTGTCTCGAGATGCTTGTATTTGGGATTATTCTTAACTTGAACCTCATTTCAGAAAATCCTGTCAGTGGCCATTTTTAATCTAAGAGACTGAAGCAGAATAACAAAACCAGCGAAGAATGCCTTTGTTGAATTTTCTGACTGTTCAGCTAGCTGCTTTTCATTTCCCCAACTTGAAATATTCATATAAAGAGCCTGGAATATAAGGTTGTCCTATGGGGATACTATATGGATAAATTCATGAGTTCTGTACAAAAGCAATCTCACTGTTTTGGAAAAAGGAAAACATTTTTTTCTGAGCTGTGTAAATGTAGTCATGATTCTGTCCTAGCAGTCAGTGCTTGCTATAGACTGAATGTTTGTGTCTCCCCAAAATTCAGAGGTTGGAAACCTAACCCCCAAGGTGATGGTATTAGGAGATAGATCCTTTGAAAGGTGATTAGGTCATCTGAGGTCAGAGCCCGCATGAATGGGATTCGTGCCCTTATCAAAGTCTCTGGGAGATTGTTTGTCTCTTCTACCACGTGAGGACAAAGTTAGGTTTGCTGTCTGTGAACCAGAGGGGGGCCCTCACCAGACACCTTGCCAGCCACTAAATCTGCCAGCACTTTGCTTGTGAATTTCTCAGCCTCTGGAACAGCGAGAAATAAATTTCCTATTGTTTACCAGCCACCTAATCTATTGTATATTGTTATGGCAGCCCAAAAGGACTAAGACAGTGCCTATGTCAGCTTTCCCTTGGGGAGGAAATCTTACGGAATGCATGTATTATCCTGGTGTTTGACACCACGGTTGCCGAAGCCAATAGAAAAGCCACAGATGGTTTGTTCATAATAGCAATGACAACAGAATGACACCTACACCTGGACTAAAAGGACAAAGGTAAATTTTATATGACTCAGTGTAAGTTACCTAACCTCTCTGAGCTTAAGTTTTCTCTTTACATTAACTAGAGATAACAATGGATATATAAGTAGAGCAAATGAGGAAATATTAGTGAGAGTACGTTCTGAAATATAAAGTTTGAACCACAAATAAGACTTTCTAAATTGCCTTACTGTCAAGATTACCAATAAAGACGAGAAGGGACCATTGTCCAAACATTCTCTCAGAAATGTATTGCCAATTTCCGCTCCTTTTAATGTAAATAAAATAAGCGCTAGTTTACACATGAAACATAAACTGAAATCCATTATTTTAAGATGTGGAAGGGTTGAAAATGATACTGCATTTGTCAGTTAATTAACAGCTTGTTCCTAATCTTTTATTTCTAATTAATAGTAACTCTAGATAAATACCTCTGCTGCTCTTAGGAGAAAAAATGATAATTTGGTCAGGGTAGGTG
>NW_012150430.1:524733-525356 GCF_000956105.1 Propithecus coquereli
CCGTGTGATCTGAGTCGTGCTGACTACACCTCTGGTATTAGGAGAGAGCACATAATTCAGGGCTCGCCATTAGAGGCTTGTACACCACAGCCACCTTGATTGGTCAACGTAGGAACCGAGACAAACCAATCAGGGACAATTAGACTCAATTCTGGAACTGCTTTTGGAATGATTATTGAAGAAGGGATCCCTTTCCACTGAGGTTTTTTGAGACATTGGGACATAAACTTCAAACTTCAAGCAACAATTTTCCACCAAATGGAGAAAGTATCTTTGAAAGCCAAAGCTAACACAGAGGAAAGAAACTTGGAATTCTTCACACATCTAAATCAAGTCATGCCTGGTGCCAAAAATAAAATAAAACAAAAATCTCTCTTTGAACATTTCAGTTAGCCAATACATTCTCTTTTGTCTTCAGCCCATTTAAGTCATTTTCCTGCTTTTTCAACCAAAAGGGACCTGACAAATAGATTTTGAATGCAGCAGTTCAAATGCTAGCTGGGTTAGTTTCTATCCGTGTGATTGAATTATATGATATGGTAGATTCCTCCAGGATGTTATATTGTATGCTCTAGATATTTTAGAATCCTCAGAGCAAAGAATAAATAAATAAATAAAATGAT
>NW_012150430.1:525406-526205 GCF_000956105.1 Propithecus coquereli
AGAGTGAGTTACATATCCACAAAGCCATAGCAATTAAAGTTCAGGCAGGTATTTGAAGTTTTGTCTTATTTATTCTCTACTCAAGTTAGCCTACAGAGGTTTAACATGGTTGGATTCTATGAGTAAACACTTCAGCCAGCCTTCCCTAGATTTCACCCTCTATACACCCTGACTGGATGACTGCAGCAGCCTCCTGTGTTAGTTGCTGTGACTGAAACTGTTTTCAGAGCTCTCCCTCATCACCCATACCAAATTTTTAGAAATTGTCAACATTGCCCTTATCACATTTAAACCAATGGGGTGTATATGCCTCATTGGTCCTGATCGATTTTTGGAACCGCTTATTTCTTCTCATGAAAACGTAGCTTAAATTTTTAAAAGTTTGTATTTTATGAATTTTTAAAACTTTTAATGTATAAAATTAAAACTCATTGCTGAAGTATTAGTAATTACAGATAACATAAATGGGAAATATATCCATAATTCCATTCCCCTGATGAAGTACTTTTTGACATTTTACTGAAAATTTTCAAGCCTTTTTCTAGTAAAATATTTACATAATTGATGGTCATACTATATCTGCACACCAATAATTAAGTCATCTTCTGAAAAGGTAATGCAGTGTAAATATCAAAGGGTTATGGGCATGAGCTTTGAAGTCAGAATCAGTGAGATATAGATTTCAATACTAGATCTGCAACTGTTATTGGTCAAGTCACTTAATTTTTCTAAACTTCACTATATTCACTTTTATAATTAGCATTAAAAAATAAGAAACTGGGTAAATATATGAAAAAAA
>NW_012150430.1:526255-528448 GCF_000956105.1 Propithecus coquereli
ATTTTTGCTCTATAAAAAGAACTTTATGTCTTATAATACAGTACAGATATTTCTTTTCCAGTTTGATTTTGCTCCATGCATTGGTTGTGGGTGACCATGTGCATACTCCCTAGCTTTCAGCATCATCTATTCCCTGGTTTCAAACTTTTTCCTCTTATCTTTCTTGGACATTTGTTCTACTTCTCAAATGAGGAGAATTCAGTCAAAAAGTGTTTGTAATTGAAAAGAGAAAACTAACAGAGGAAATAAATGAAACCAAAAGTCGGTTCTTTGAAAAGATCAGTAAAATCAATAAATCTCTAGCCAGGCTAACCAAGGATAAAAGAAAGACACAAAGGAACAAATATTGCTAATGATTACATGTACATTAAAAAGATAAATTAGATAAAATGGACCAAATCCTTAAAAGATGCAAATTACCAAAATACTGAAAAGGAGAAATAGATAATCTTAACAGACCTATAACTATTCAAGAAAATGAATCAATAATCCATACTTCCAAAATAGAATACACCAGGCCAGATGGTTTCACTGGTAGCTGTTACAGCCAAGAGGAGCCTCAGGAGACAAGAAAACCCCATGTAATGTGGTACCCTGGATAGAATCTTGGAATAGAGGAAGGAAATTAAGTAAAGATCAAGGAAATCTGAATAAAGTATGGTCTTTAGTTAAATAAGAATACTACATCAATATTGGTTGATTAATTATAAAAAATCATCATGATAATGTAAGACGGTAACAATGGGGGAAACAGTGTAAGGGATTTTATGGGCTCTTTCTGTACTGTCTGCTCAATATTTCTGTTCTAAAACTATTATTTAAAAATCTATTAGTTAAAAGAAAATTGTGAAAGGAGGGGAAAAAAAGAATTTCCCATTTCTCAGAGATAAAAAAAAAAGCCCTTAGATAATAGCCTAAAATTAGCTCTACTAAAGGAATTGAGAGTGACCCTCTCCAATCTCAATTTCACAGAGGGCAGCCTAGGAAAAAGATAATCAGTGAAGCTTCCAAAATAAGGATCCTTGAATCTTCCTTCATTGACAGTCTGGAAGGAAAGAGCTGATCCCAAGAGAAACATGTGATGGAGCATTGTTACATCAATTCTATTTTCATTAGAATGCCATCGCTCCAGGTTCTTTACATAAGCTTGTTTATTTCCCCAGGGCCTAGTGCCTGTTCCTTGGAGAACCCTTCCTGACTAACTAAATGAAGAAATGAAGGAATTAATGATTGAATCAGGTATTCAATACATATTTACTGAGTTAATAAATAATTGGTATGCAATTCACCAAGTGAGTGAATGAGAGGATATCAATAATCCTTAGAAAGATTAAACACGGAAATTTAAAGCGATAAATCCATTAGTCTGGGAATGTCCCTGAAGATTATATTATCACAAAAGGACAATACAGAAACGGTTTCCCTTCCTCATACATGTGTTTTTGTTTTTACCTCCTCAGCCCAAGCAACTTTCATGATTCCTAGGAGTCATAAAATAGTTACTATTTATTGATTGCCCACTGTAGGCCAGGAACTCTATCATCTATCTATCTACCTATCTAATCTATTTATTTTTGCTTCCATTATACATATAAGAAAACTGACCAAAGTTGCCCAGCTCTTAACAGGGGAAGTTAGGACTTAAACCCTGATCTCTTTGAATTCAAGGTCTGTACTCTTCAGAACACCATGTTGCCTTCCGAGGGCAGACAAGATCCAGCGCGGTCAGGGCGGGGTGGCCGCAGACCATGTTGCCTTCAAATGCTGATAAATCCACTAGCAAATTATTCATTGCTAGGGTGGGTGCTTGTGTATGTGCCTATTTGCTGGGGGTTAATGTTTTTCAATTTCTGAACGATCAGCTTGAAGATTTGTTAGTTGTCAGATACACTTGCATCGTCAACAGAGGTGAGTATTCTATGGACTTTACCTTACTATTTTATGCCAAGTAATTTAACGTCACATTAAAATGCAAGACCATTAACAAAAACCTGAAGATTAGGTTTCAGTACACATTCTGGGACAAATGGGACAAACTATGCTTAGGAGGATATTCTGTTTTCTGTCCATTCAATTCATTGAGGGGGAACAAAAAGCAAACTACTTATTAGACATCCAGATTAGAAATTATTATGATATCTGATAGATTTATTTTTTTAAAAAAACATAATTGTTATAGGCCTGAAAAATCTC
>NW_012150430.1:530268-531460 GCF_000956105.1 Propithecus coquereli
CATGAGGTTGGACAAAGAAAAAAATTTCAGAGCTCAGACAGGACTAGAAGACATTTGGGCTCCTCCATGCCAGAGAAGAAAGACTTGCTGAACATTTGGGGCATTCAGTAGGGAGACTCATCTTAGTAGTAAACTGGCCTTAAATTCTACTCTATATCTCCTCTAAGAAAGCTTAACCATATGCCACAGAAGAATCAAGAGAATTCATAGTAGCTTAATAACTTGCCTATCACAATAAAGTCCAACAATCTTTATATAATTATACCACAATCCAGCATTCAACAACATAACATTTTGGATGTCTATTATCCAATTTTAAATTACTAGATATTCAAACAAGCAAACAATGAGAATCATGAATAGGAAAAAAAGCAGTCAATAGAAACGTACCTATAAATGACTGAAAAAACAGAATTAGCAAGTAAGGACTTTCTTACCAGCTATAGGTAGGGCTCTTGAGTAATAGCAGGAAATTACAGCTGAAATAACTGCAAGCCTAAGGCTCTATATAAGAAAGAATCTTTTTGCTTAAGATTGCATTGGCTATTTGGGCTCTTTTCTGGTTCCAAATGAAGCATAGAATTATTTTTTCTAGATCTGTGAAATGTGATATTGGTATTTTGATGGGGATTGCATTGAATCTGTAAATCACTTTGGGCAGTATGGACATTTTAACAACATTGATTCTACTGATTCATGAGAATGATATGTTTTTTCATTTGTTTGGGTCATCTATGATTTCTTTCCTCGGTGATTTGTAGTTCTCCTTGTAGAGATCGTTCACCTCCATGGTTAAGTGTAGAGATCTTTCACCTCCGTGGTTAAGTATGTTCCTAGATATTTTATTTTCCTTGTAGTTATTGTGAATGGTATTGAGTTTTTGATTTGACTCTCAGCTTGACTGTTTTTGGTATATAGAAATGCTACTGATTTGTATACATTGATTTTGTAACCTGAGACTTTGATGAATTTATTTATCAATTCTGGGAATCTTTTGATGAAGTTTTTAGGGTTTTCTAGATACAAGATCATATCATCAGTGAAAAGCAATAATTTGACCTCCCGTTTCCCAGTTTGGATACCCTTTATTTCTTTCTCTTGCCTGATTACTCTGGCTAGGACTCCCAGCACTATGTTGAATAAAAGTGGTGGCAGTGGGCACCCTTGTCTTGTTCCAGTGCTTAGGGAGAAT
>NW_012150430.1:531510-532305 GCF_000956105.1 Propithecus coquereli
AATTTTATTATAAACATAATGAGATTCCTCCAAATTCCAGTAAAGGCTTGGAGATTGGCTCCACGATTAGCTGGAAAATAGGAAACAAGTAACTTTTTCTTTTCCCCTAGCTCAGTTCCAACCTGATTTAAAATATTTCTCTTCTGTAACTGCTAATTATTTATGTCAGAATTGTGGGTCTCCTGAGAGAGGCGGTGACAGACTGGGATGGAAAGGATGAAGAGTTGCTTCCAGAAGTATATATATTCTTCTTGGATGATTTTTTAGAGCCTTTAAATTACCTTAATTTTAGAAACAACACCATAGAAATCCAATTTCTGCTTTTTGGAAAAAAAAAATGGAAGAGAATGACATTAGATTGAGAGTACATCTTTAAGATCAGAAGAGGCTCACATGTAGGATGGGTTCCTGGTCTTTGAATGTGGCCTCTGCAATCCTTCTTGAGGAGAATCTGGAAAGATATTTCAGAAACCTGAAGATTTTATACAGTGTTCCCTTTGACAATAATCTTAATTTTCTAAATCTATACTGTGGAAATTTATATGAACATAGAAAAAACATAGCCACAAGAATATTCATTACATCATTATTCATTACAACCAAAATATTAAAAAATGGAAACAAAACAGAAGAAAACTAAATATCCAACAGTAGGAGGTTAGTGGCAAACCCCACTGTCATTACAAATGAGGGTACAGAAGACTGTTTAATTACCTGCAGATATGTTCACAGTATATTTTTAAGAATATTAAAAATCACTTTATAAAAAATTGTGCAGAGTATTATGCCAATTGT
>NW_012150430.1:545631-546836 GCF_000956105.1 Propithecus coquereli
GTTTCCCAGTTTGGATACCCTTTATTTCTTTCTCTTGCCTGATTACTCTGGCTAGGACTCCCAGCACTATGTTGAATAAAAGTGGTGGCAGTGGGCACCCTTGTCTTGTTCCAGTGCTTAGGGAGAATACTTTCAACTTTTTCCCATGCAGTATGATGTTGGCTGTGGGTTTGTCATATATGGCTTTTATTATTTTGACATGTGTTCCTTCTATGCCTAGCTTGTGGAGGGTTTTTATCATGAAATATGCTGCATTTTGTCAAATGCTTTTTCTACATCTATTGAGATGATCATGTGGTCTTTGTTTTTGCTTCTGTTTATTTGGTGAATCACATTTAATGATTTGCATAGGTCGAACCATCCTTGCATCCCTGGGATTAAGCCCACTTGGTCATGATGGATTATTGTTTTGATGTGTTGTTAAATTTGGTTTGCTTGTATTTTATTGAGGATTTTTGCATCTATATTCATAAGGGATATAGGTCTATGACTTCAAACTCTACTACAGAGCTATGGTAACGAAAACAGCATGGTATTAGCACAAAAATAGAGACATAGACCAATGGAACAGAACAGAGAACCCAGATATAGAACCACTCACATACAGCCAACTGATCTTTGACAAAGCAGACAACAACATATGCTGGGGAAAAGAAGCACTATTCAATAAATGGTGAAGGGAAATTGGATAGCCATATGCAGAAGAATGAAATGGGATCCATATCTCTCATCACTCACAAAAATTAATTCAAGATAGATAAAAGACTTAGAAGTAAGGAGTGAAACCATAAAAATGCCAGAAGAAAATGTAGGTAAAACTCTTCTAGACATCAGTCTAGGCAAAGAATTTATGAAGAAGACCCAAATGGCAAATTATAGCAACAACAAATAAAAATAAATGGAACTTGATTAAATTAAAAAGTTTCTGTACAGCTAAGGAAATAATCAACAGAGCAAATAGACAACCTACAGAATGAGAGAAAATATTTGCAAACTATACATCTGATAATCTACAATGAACTCAAATAAGCAAGAAAAAAGCAAACAACCCATTAAAAAGAGGGCAAAAGACGTGAACAGAAGCTTTTCAAAAGAAGACAGACAAGTGGCTGATAAACATATGAAAAAATGCTCAGTGTCACTAATCATTGGGGAAATGAAAATTAAAACCACAATGAGATATCACCTTATCCCTGTTAGAATAG
>NW_012150430.1:561326-563415 GCF_000956105.1 Propithecus coquereli
TTTTAGTATTGCATATAATGCTTCTGGTCTATTTTTACCATAAATGTGTTGAAGGGATTAGAGGGGATAGAAGAAAGAAAGAATTAAGTAGGGGAGGAGCAGAAAGAATAGACAGGAAAAAAAAGGAAAAATATGGTAGAATCTCCACGCATATTGCTAGCTTATCAGCTAGTCCAGTCATGAATAGAGTATGCCTAGTCACTGAGGGGGAGAAATTGGATTTATGCATAAATCTAATGGTTGCTGAAATCTGAATTAAGGCCCTTGCAAATATATTTGGCTGGTTAGTGATTATAAAAGCTCTGTCATAAAAACTTCCTCTGTGGAGCTAGTTCCATAATTTTGTTAGCCATTATTAGCATTACATTCTTGCTTTTCTTAAACTCTTCAAGGGGGGAGGGAAACTCCATGAGCTATTGCATTTCAAGTCCAGAAACTGATCATAAAATACACCAACAGATTTTCTATCTTTCCATATCCCACTGTGAACATTTAATTAAAGAATCATCTAGAGGATTTTTCCACTTCAGTGACTCCCTTAGACTGTCTAGCTCTCTAAATCTTGCACCAGCTATGACTTGACTAAGCTAAACAACTCATCAGAGACCAGTCTGAATTATGTTCCTTAGAGGAATATAATTAGTATGAATCCTGTTTCATTCTTCTTTGGAATGCTTATAATTAATGTTGCCTTGCTTTGCTTTCCTTGGGTATGAACTTATTTTCCCATTTTGCCAGCCACATGAATAAAGGGTGAACATAAAAGGCAAATATGGAAAAAGGGGGCATTAATAAGAAATCGCAGCATCTGTTCTTTAAAAATATATGGATTCAGTTACATAAATTTTGCATCACCCATACGTGCACACATACACACACGCCAACTCCCCCAAGCAAACATCATTTGTTATAAAATAGTCTTTAAGCAAAGAAAAGACAAGCTGCTACAATGCCAGAAAGGAGATGGCAAGGTATACCCAGAACCATGTATACTGCACCATGTGGGTCAGAGAATTTTCTATCATATTTTTGATAATATCTGATTTTTATCATATGTATGAGTTGAACCTAAACTCATAGATAATGTGGCTCCACTGAATAAGAAAAAAGCAAAACACTTTCCAGATTTCTCCAGGCTTTAAGAGCCATGGACAAAGTATACTCCCAAGATAACTTGTTTGTTCTCTTACCATCGGTGCGCTGCACTAATGGAGTGGGTGGTCCTTGAACACTTCTCTGGGCCTCCTTGTTTGTTATGAAGCAAGTGTAGTTGCCCACATCTGATGGTTCTACTTTGGCAATGTACAAGTTTCCCGTCTCTTGAGATACAAACCGCCTGTTGTCCTCTTGGATGTATAAAGGGTTATCATTGAAGATCCATGCATAAGATAAATCTGAAAAACAGAAAAAAAAAAAACATACTGTTTTTACTTCCTTCATTCTTATCTGAGAATTCCGCTTCCTACTTCTTCATAATTAGGATAAAACTGTGCTCCTATTTGCCCAGTTTCTAGCTGAAGTCCCGGTATAGTTGTAATATTCCTTTATATTTAAATATATCCCAGTTTGGATGATAAATTATATGGTCACCCTGCCCATCATTGACTTTTTGGATTGAGGGTGTGATAATAGGATATGAAGGGGATAAGTGAATGGATTTTTTAAGAAAAGCTCTAAGATACATAAAATATTACAGGCTTAAATGCACACTGAATTATTTCAGCAATGCTCATTTTGAAGCAGTGTTTCTCAATGTGTTGTCAGAAGGATTAAACATACTTAGGAGTGCTGGCTAAAAAATTTAACTTAAAAATTTAAGTTCAAAGACTTTAACACAGATTTTGGAGTTTACTTATTCAATAATTACATAAGTTGTGAGCAGCTATTCTGTGGCAGTTTTAGGTCTTGGAGTATAAGAAAGCAAAACCTGTGCCCCATAAAGGTCACACCAGTTACTGCCAGCTACCCCTACTGTGGATAACCTCAACGTAGGGTGACATATGCTTTGACAGAGGTATTACAGAGAGCCCAGAGGAGGATCCCAGCATGATGTGTGGTCAGAAAAGACTTCTCAGAAGAAATACTTCCA
>NW_012150430.1:563465-565637 GCF_000956105.1 Propithecus coquereli
AAATGGGGTCTCGCTATGTTGCCCAGATGGTCTCAAACTCCTAGGTTTAAGTGATCCTCCCACCTTGGCATCCCAAAGTGCTGGGATTACAGGCAGGAGCCACCACACCCAGCCCCTCCTTCTCTTAATAGAAGCAGGAAATTGAACAGGTTACTTATCAAATCTGAGCCTCAGTTTCTCATATACAATGAAAATATGACTTGCTCTGAAAGATTATCAACATTATATATATCACATGATAAATGCTTAGTTATAGGTACTTAGCAAATAAATTATTTTCATTAGATTCTTGAGAACTAGGCTCAGTTATTTTCAGTTATTTTTATTATATAAGAACATTTTTTATTTCAGAAACCCATATTTCCTGATGCCAGATATGATGGAATAAGCTATTAATATTCTTTTCAAATACTATCTTTCATTGATTTTCTTTTAAAAATAATCATCATATTTTCAAAGTATTTTGCTGACAAACATTTTATATTATTTTTGTAAGCTTTAATTTCTGAGAAAGCTTGAAAATGGTGAAATTTTATTACCTCTTAAATGGCAGACAAATAAAAACTGATTTGAAGCCCAACTTGTCACTTTTTTAAGAATTGTTGAATCGATCAATAATTATTTATTGAACAAATACTATGAGATCAGTACCATATGAAAATAAAGATAGTCTCAAATTCATGAGAAATTAATAACCTGAGAAATTTAATCCAAAGATACACAAAATTTTATCTATAAGAAGGAAACTAAAAGATTTAGTAACTAGTATTATTTGGATTGCTCAGTATATTTAGTTAATAAAAAGACTGAGACTTTTAAGGATGTTTTCCAGACTTTTGAGAATAAATCACTGTTTCTAAATGTGATAGCCATCTTTGCAACAGACTTTGGATTTAGGGGTAAGCCCTCAGAACTTAATAGCAAGAGTCAAGTCTTTTATCACTCAAAGTATGTTCTGTGGACCCAAATTCCAAACCTATCCCTGATAAACCTTTATCTGAGTAAAACAAAATGCTTCCACTACCAGGGAAGTTTGGGCTGAATTCTAATCTTCCATTATAAACAGTGGACTTTAATTAGTCTTTCTTTGGAAATGAGCAGTTCTGGTTTTTCATTTATCAGAACTGTTGATTAATTAAGCAAGGTGACACTCCAGGTAATGTACTTTTGAAAATGTGGGATCAGGTACAGTGAAGGATATGTGGAAGGTTTAGTGATTTGCCCACCATCTTATACAAGCGCACTTATTTCCTTACAATGTGCTGCCTAAATGGGTCTCATTATGCTCAAACTAGAGGAAATATCAGCACAGTTAGGGGAGAACTGCAGCCTCAATCATTTTCAGAGTATTAGACATGTTTGTTTAAATTCCAATCAGAAAGTTCCAGTACTGCCCAGCATTTGAAATCTATTTGGTAATTTACCTTAGAGCAACGTTCAAATAACAAAAAGATTTCTTTTTTAAAAAAATTAAAGCAACCAGGAAAAAAACAAAAACAAAAAAAACCTTACTTTCCAAGGGCAAAGCATTCCAGTTTTACAGATGAATCCTTTGCGGCTTGTATAGTTTCAGGAAAACGCACTTCAATCTTTGGTTCATATTCCCCCATCACACCTGTTAAATATCAAAAGAGCTAGCAGCATTTCTGGAGAACAGAAGTTGTCTATGAAGTAAATGCTTCATTAACCAAAATTGGATTATTTGGTCTTAATGAGAATTAGTGTTTCCAGTTAAGAACTGGATACATATAGATTCTAAAATGCTTCTGAGTTTTCAAAAAAGATCCTTCCCTAGTGTATTAAGATCTATCTCCCCTTCACGGAACTCATGGGGCCAGATCTGACCAGGAATAAGGAATTTTTCGGTTAACATTGTAAGAAGTCTGAGGCAGCACCACTTAACCCGAATTATCAGTGTTTCCACAGCAAAACATATGAAATAATCACACTAATTGAAATAAAGACATAAATGTTCGTACATTAGTACAATAAGGTTTTACTGCTAAGTAAGTTTTCTGTACACCTATAAAAATTTTTTGCTTTTACCATTTTAAAATTTCCAACCCAAGGAATTGTGGATATGAGCTAAGATAAGAATAAGACAGTGGTCTAACGTACGGTAAATAGACTACCTACAGAGAAGCTGTAACAAACAGAAATATATCTGTAGGC
>NW_012150430.1:565687-566898 GCF_000956105.1 Propithecus coquereli
ATTTTAATTGCAAGGTATTTCAATACCATATCAATGACTTAATTTAATAAACATAATTTCAGCATTGATTAATTTTGTCAGATAAAATTTTATGGCATATACTCCATATAATCAATTAGTTCCTTGACAATTTTCTATGAAGTGCAGTTCAGTAATTTTCATCATTTTTCCAATCTCATTTAATATTACTGTATGTGCAGCAGTTCTTTCGTGTGTAAACTTAACAAACATGATTTATCCATCAGGGCTTTTTTTGTGCATACACAAAAGATTTTCCATTTTGAGAGGTTTATTTTTAAACTATTATTTTTTCAACTCAAATTTTCCTAGATCAATTATTGCTAGCTCAAATTTTAGCAAGAAGTTTAGGCACCCCGGGATGGTTTTTTTTTGTTTTTTTTCTGGTTTGTTTGTTTTTGTTTTTGTTTCGGGTAGAGTGCAGTGGCGTCATCATAGCTCAAATTTGCAGCCTCAAATTCCTGGGTTCAAACAATCCACCTGCCTCAGGCTCCTGAATAGCTGGGACTACAGGCACGCACCAGGACCCCTGGTTAATTTTTCCAGTTTTAGTAGAGACTGGGGTTTCACTCTTGCTCAGGTGAACTGAGCTCAAGTGAATCTCCCGCCTCTACCTCCCAGAGTGCTAGGATTACAAGCGTGAGCCACCACACTGGGCCTTTTTTTAAGCGTGAAAGGAAGTTTATTGAGGAAGGACAAGATAAGATTACAGAGCAAGATCAAGATACATTAATAGGTTTACAGAGTAAGAGCAAGATAACGTTTACCACAGAACGACAAACGGACTCTCTGTCATAAAAAAGGGCCCCATACGTTTTTAAGATTACACATTTTGCCTTGTGCAATTTAAGTGGTTGTCAATTTTTAATGTGTTGATTGTTTCCGTCGCCAGGCGGTTAATAAAAAATGAGTGACTTTTCTAAATTACTCCATATACGTCATATATTTCAAGGCTTCACCTGTCCTGACTGGAATGTTAGTCCACTTCTTCAACATGCTTCCAATGAATTCTTTTAGCATATACCCACAACAGGATCAAACTGGTGAAGTCAAATGGTGAACTCTAAGTCAACATTTCCTGCCTCCGCCTTTTTCCTTTCTTCCATCCCTCAATTTCATAGCAGGCTGGGCTGAAAATGGATGTGGATCTTTAGCAACATTTTAAGTGGAAGAAATATGCCCTCCAAAATGCA
>NW_012150430.1:567810-569335 GCF_000956105.1 Propithecus coquereli
TAGAAAGGATCAAGCAGAGTATGGATGAACATTGCTTGGGATGTTGTAAAAACAAAACAGAAAAAGATTTATTTTGACAATGGATGGGAGATTAAACCTAAGCTATGAATGGTTTACTCCACTCTCAACATTCCTTTGATCTCCCCGAGTCTATGCTTTTAGATCAAGTATGCGTAAATGCAATTTGCTTTTTATTTTTGAAAATATGCTTTGAGATTCTTGCCCTGTTCTCAGGTATTGAATCTTCATTTTCTTTTGCAAGTCCCTACTGGAGTCTTTCATCATTTCATGTGGTCTCTTGCTTCAAAGTTTCTCTACTGATGTCCTTTGCTGCCTCACTTCTAAGCCCGTTGCTCTGTCTCCACCAAAGGGATGCTCAAAGGGTTTTTGTTTGAAACCGGAGAGTCGTCTAGATAGTAAATTATTCTTCAATATAAAGAGGAGGAAAAAATGTAGTTCAGAATCCCCCGTTGTCATTGACTCCTCATCTTTTGAACCTTTGTGAAATAAAGACAATCTTGGACAAATTCCCAGGGCCATGTCTCAGCTTACGGATCCTTACTCAATGTCTGTTTGGGGAGAGAAATAAGCTTTAGCGCTCTGAAATCCAATGTAACCCCTTTCACTTAGAAATTACAGGTTGCCGCTGGTGCCTAAGAAATCTTTGTATTCTTCAACCTATAATCTTGGGACGTGAGACTGTAATTTTCCTCTCCCCTTTGGTGAATTCATTTTTACCTTAGCTGCTAAAACTTTCCAATCTATTCCTGTATGGGGTGTAACCTTCCTCAATAGTGGAATATTTAGAAGCCACTGGAAGAATCTAGTCCAGAAATAGGGATGATTACATAAAGAATAATAATAAATTTTAAAAGTACTTTCATTTCATCACCCAGCATTTGTTTTATGAGACTAAGTGGGTATTGCTAATACATCCATTATACAGAGAGGGTGAAGGCGCCAGGAGTATAATTTCCCCAAATCATATTGTTAACATGTGCAGGGAATAGGATTTGAACCCAGATCTCTTAGATGCCAAGTCTTTGCTTCTTCCTTAAAACCACCTAACACCACCTTTCTACTTTCCTATGTATCTACACTTTTTTTTTCAGCACTTTTTTTATTTCAGCATGTTATGGGGGTACAGATGATTAGGTTACGTATGATGCCCTTGGCCCCCACCCCAAGTCCAAGCTTCAAGTGTGTCCATTCCCCCGAGAGGTGAGCATTGCACTCATTGTTTGTGCATATGCCCATCCCCTCCTCCCCCCTACCCCCCGTCCAACATCCAATAAATGTTATTCTTATATGTGCACTTAAGTGTTGATCAGTGAAACCAATTTGATGGTGAGTACATGTGGTGCTTATTTTTCCATTCTTGGGATACCTCAGTTAGTAGAATGTGTTCCAGCGCTTTCCAGGAGAATACAAGAGGTGCTATATCTCCGTTGTTTCTTAAAGCTGAATAGTACTCCATGATATACATATACCACAGTTTATTAATTCACTCATGTATTGATGGACA
>NW_012150430.1:569385-570767 GCF_000956105.1 Propithecus coquereli
CATAATGTGTTTCTGTCATATTAGAATTTTAAATTACTGTGTATTATTTGTGTAAATGGAGAAAAGAATCAACAGGATGAGAATAGTGCCAGAAAGGCTAAACACTAGAATGAGCTACAACTTGTAAAAATAAGACGGATAACGTTTTTTATTGTTCCTCTGAACTGTTCGGATGGGAGTATTATGTTTTATTCAGGCACTGATTCGCAAACCTGATGCACATTAGCATCACTAAGGAAGCTTGTTAGAATAGATAGCTAACTCCTCTCCTAGCAATTTGCTTTCATTATGTCTGAGCGATCTATCATGGAATCTGTGTTTTCAGTACTTTCCAAATGACTCACGCAGTTGAACTGGAATATTATGTTTAGAGCGCCCCTTATAGAAAGGGGAATTAAAAATGTCAGGTGTATCCAGAGATAACAAAATGTAGCAAAGGCTGGAAGCTTAAGTCACAGAAGACAGTAATAAACACTTTGATTTTGACTCTGGGAAAAAGATTTTGGAAGGATAATTAGTGCCGTCTTCACACATTGAAGGACTGCCATGTGCACAAAGGGTTAAATACGATCGTCTCTATCAAGGTCCGGGAAGCAAAGGTAGGACTTGTGGCTGTTGGAGGTTACAGAATGCTATTCGACTGTCAATATAATGAGAACAATCTAAACTTCAGAACTACAGCAGCAGATGATTTATGAGGTAGTGAGCTTTCTACCACTAGAAAGGATCAAGCAGAGTATGGATGAACATTGCTTGGGATGTTGTAAAAACAAAACAGAAAAAGATTTATTTTGACAATGGATGGGAGATTAAACCTAAGCTATGAATGGTTTACTCCACTCTCAACATTCCTTTGATCTCCCCGAGTCTATGCTTTTAGATCAAGTATGCGTAAATGCAATTTGCTTTTTATTTTTGAAAATATGCTTTGAGATTCTTGCCCTGTTCTCAGGTATTGAATCTTCATTTTCTTTTGCAAGTCCCTACTGGAGTCTTTCATCATTTCATGTGGTCTCTTGCTTCAAAGTTTCTCTACTGATGTCCTTTGCTGCCTCACTTCTAAGCCCGTTGCTCTGTCTCCACCAAAGGGATGCTCAAAGGGTTTTTGTTTGAAACCGGAGAGTCGTCTAGATAGTAAATTATTCTTCAATATAAAGAGGAGGAAAAAATGTAGTTCAGAATCCCCCGTTGTCATTGACTCCTCATCTTTTGAACCTTTGTGAAATAAAGACAATCTTGGACAAATTCCCAGGGCCATGTCTCAGCTTACGGATCCTTACTCAATGTCTGTTTGGGGAGAGAAATAAGCTTTAGCGCTCTGAAATCCAATGTAACCCCTTTCACTTAGAAATTACAGGTTGCCGCTGGTGCCTAAGAAATCT
>NW_012150430.1:574654-575939 GCF_000956105.1 Propithecus coquereli
CATACTCTTTGTTACAAGTGGCTGAGACACTTAACGAAAGCTCACCCCTGAGGTGAGTGAGAATTCATGCTGGGAAGACCTCTCTGCATACAGTTCAGATTTCAGCTGAAGACTCAGCGATACCTTCCTTGCCCTCTCAATAAATGAGTGAAATTAATGTTATATTGTCTCTTTCTGTCACGTGAACTTGTGTGTAGGGGGTTGACCTTAGAGCCCTCTAGGGACACAGTGGAATAAAACTATTTTTATTTGGCTGACTACCAAATTTTGTTCCTGCCAAGCACTAAGAAGCTAAAGGAGAATTGTATTTTTCTGAAACGGATATCCAAATTGAGCAGCAGCATTGTAAAAGATAATGGAAGGGATTGTGAGAGGAGATGGGGAAGTCATAGCCTGTCAATGAGAGAGAGTTTAGGAGAAAGGAAGGAGATGATTGATGTGGAATCTCAATAAAGTTTTAACCAAATGTGCATTGTAGTCCTCTCTGTTCTCCCCATAAAACTTCAGTTAAACCTACATTTCTCTGAAATATTTTGGATCTGGATTTTGTGGGAAGATGGAAAGAAGGGCTGAGTCTGATCCTAAGGACAGAAACTCAATTGCAATCATGGAACTCATCTCAGGTTAGGAAATAGAATTAAAGGAGGGAATGTACTCCACCCCTGAGACTACAGAGAATGGCTTCCAAATGTCACTTTTTGAAGTGATAGAGTGTCCAGGATTATGTTCTAGCATTAATGCCTGGGTTCCTTTTCTTTTTCAATATGGTGCCTCCTCTGCTATAATAATCTTTGCTCATAAACTGTCTCTTTTTAGAGGGGTCGCACATCTGCATTTGCAGAAAGCATCCACAAGAAGGCCTACACTGGAGTCAGGTCTCCTTTTGCTTATTTAGAAGAAAAGACAACTGTATAACAGTGCCTGTTCATTTAGTTTATGTTGATTACTCTGTTTCATTGGGTTGTGACCAATCATTTATATGGGAAATCCATCTAGACACTTTTTTGGTTTGTTTTTAAGACCTGGAGCCATTCCTTGTTGGGTAAACTTACGCGATTCAGCCATGTTGGTAATTTTTCTTACTCTCCTGTGAGGTTTTTTTATGAAACACACTGAAATGTATTTGCCTTGTTAAAAAAAAGGTTTGCATATATTTCTGTTAATATACTAGAAAGTATAAAGCACTCAGGATGTTCTGATAATATCAAGTTTAATACGATTTCTCCGTTGCTGCAGAAATACTCGTGAAACTCATTGCTGCTGGCTAGTTGTGTAGAAAAAAACA
>NW_012150430.1:575989-578089 GCF_000956105.1 Propithecus coquereli
CAGGTGCAAGATCTTGGCCAAGTTAACACTAACATCTTTAACACGGTTACTTAATTTGTAAAATTGACATATTTTCTCTGAAAATGCTGAGTTGAGGAGTTGTGGTGTTATGATGTATCTATATATCTATATCTATCTATATCTGTCTATATATACAGGTTTTCATGGATGGTTTCTATGAAGTTTCATAACTCCCATTCAGTCCTTGTTATAATGTTGAGAGCTTTAGGCCTCAGGAGCATCCTCAGGAGACAGAATCTCTCTCTCTCTGATCTTCTCCTGTCCTCCTTTCACCTGTCCAAGGCAGGACCCTAGTCTGATTGTGGGTCAAAACACCCTCCAGAGAGGGTCCTGCCCCCACAGGCTGGAGGAAGGAATGCTACACAAAGAGACCAGGAAGAATCTGAACAGACAGGCCTTGCTAGGTTTAGATCATGTGCTTTTTGTCCATTCACATTTCTACACAGTTGTCAATCACGCCTGTGTAAGGAAGCCTCCATAAAAACCAAGAGGATAGGTTCAGGGAGCCTCCGGATAGCTGAACATGAGGGGGTTCCCAGAGTGTGGCGCACCCAGGGAGGGCATGGAAGCTCCATGCTCCTTCCCCCATACCTCACCCTATGCATCTCTTCAACTATATCCTTTGTAATATCTGTTATAATAAATCAGTAAACCTAAGTGTTTCCCTGAGTTCTGTGAGCCACTCCAGCAAATTAATCAAACCCAAAGAGGGAGGGGATCATGGAAATCCCAACTTGAAACTGGTCAGTCAGGAGCTCTGGAGACCTAGACTTGCTACTCGTGTGGGCGGATGGGGTGGGGAGGGGGACTCATTTTTGGAACTGAGTCCCCAACCTGTGGGATCTGACACCATCTCTGGGTAGTGTCAGAATTGAATTAAAGGACACCTAGCTGGTGTGCCCTGCTTAGTGTGTGGGGAAAAACCCCACATTTGGTCACAGAAATCCTCTTCTGTGTTAATTGTTGTAGAGTTTGGAGGAAAGCTCTGTTTGGGGAGTGTTTTTCTCAAAGCAATGGGGTATACCAAATGCTGAGCTGAGTGCCTAATGCACAGTAGGTACTCATTATCTGATCCAATCATGTAGCATTAGGTATGACTTATACATGGTGAGTTCCCAATTTAGTTCTTCAAAGCAGATCTTTTGCTCTACAACATGTAATCCAGCTGCCTACTCAAAATTTTCACTCTTATATCTAATTGCCGTCTGAAAGGTAACAAGTTCTAAAACAAATTCCTGATTTCCTTCATCCCCAAACCTACTCCCCCTCCCTCACCCCCATCCGTATTAATGGGACTCCATTTTTCTAGTTGCTAAGCCCAAAATTCTTGGAATTATCTTTAACTCCTCTCTTTCTCTTACAATCCACATCTAATCTTTCAGGAAATTATTTTAGTTGTACCTTCTAAATGTATAGTCAAGATTTCTACTTATCCACCTGTCTACTACTATCATTTTGGTCCAAGCCACCATTATCTCTCACCTGAATTATCACAATCACCGTTTAACTGCTTATATTCTTTCCTTTCTGTGATCTATTCTCTAGAGTACATTTTTAAAAATCAAAGTCAGAGAACGTATGTCACCCTTCCACACAATACCATCCAATGCATTTTAATCTCACTTGTGGCCAAATCCAAAGGCCCTAAAATGTCTGAAAGTAGGGCCTTGCATCCTCATCTACTGTCCTGTTTGCTCATTTTACTTCACTCGTACTGATCACTTTGCTGCTTTTCCAATATGCTAGACATAATTCCACCACAGGTCCTTTGCACGTGATGCCATTTCCTCAGCCTAAGCTGTCTTTACTCAATGTCTTACTCCCTCACTTCTTTAGTTCTTTCCTCGAGTAGCAACGAACGCTTCTAGTTCAGAATATACCATAACAACACCTACCATTTCCTGTACCCTTTTGTTTTTCTCCTAGCTTTAACTGCAGCCTGTTGTGCTTTACATTTGTTTATTTTAATATTCATGGATCTAAGGACTCCGTTGCTTTTCTCCACTGTATCTCTAAAATGCAGAAAAACGAGTGACACTTAGTTAAGTACACGATAAATATTTGTTCAGTGACTATATA
>NW_012150430.1:578458-580921 GCF_000956105.1 Propithecus coquereli
CTCTGTATATTCATACTAGAAAGGGAAATATCGAGGTTGCGAATGGTGGCCACCTTGTATAATTGCCTTTGGGTGGTGTGTTGGAGAAGAGGATGTTTCTCAGTTCATGCAAACACGGAATGTCCGGGATGGTTGGGATTTGTGAGATTTGCCAGCACAACCTTTGCATCTGAAGAGTGAAGAAGCAGAGCGGAAGCGAGTGAGCAGCAGCTCAGGAAAATGATCTAGACCTCTGCGCCGGTGAAGACGTTCAGCTGCAGGCCCCTCCTGTCAGTGCGTCCCCCACCATGCCCTGCTCCCTTCTCCCCTGTCATTTCCTGTTCATCCAAACAGCCAGCCTGCAGTAGGGGCTTTTTATCTATTTTGTTCCAGCATCAACCACTGCTGTGCTTAATTTGTATATTTTTTAATGGGGAAAGAAAAAAAAATACCTCCAAATTGGAAGTTTAAAAACCTTCCCATTTGGCTTTTCTTAATTAAATGTATAATTCATGAGCCACTTAGGTTGAAACCATTGAATCTTTAAATATTTTCCCCACCATCTATGACATTTATCGGTTATTAATGGTTGTGATGATTTTCCCTGTGATGATTCAGCGGTAGCATTAGAGCTGAATGATAATCGGCCCATCCTGAAGCATTTTCTGTAGTTTCACAATGACACCATCCTCTACAATTTTATTATTATTAGAAATGGCAGATCTGCAGTAAGCAATTGAAGGCTCTATCTGCTGCTCTCTCAAGCATACAACAAATCCTATTTTCTGCAGAACATGATTATGTTTTGACATCTTTTACAGCCTTATATCTTGTACAGTAATATTTAAAATACAAACAAAAAAGATATGTGCAATTATACCCATTATATGGGATGTAATTTTTATTAGAGAGGAAATATTGCATGTGAATGAGAAAAATAATGGTAAAAATTGACAATGAGAACTTCTATTGGCTCTGTACAACAGATCTCAAAATAGGTAGCATGTTTATTGAGGTAGAAAATAAATGAGTAAAGAATTTGAAACATAGTGTTCAGATTTAGTGGATAAATCCTCCCATTGGAATATTCCAGAATGCATGTACTTTACTGTAACCCTTGTGTAGTGTTCCAGGGTTAAATGTGACTGGTTCTAGGGCTGTAGATCATGGTTATACTAGCTCAGTGGCAAAGACCTAATCCAAGAAAAATAATTCCTTTTCTAGGTTGAAGTCATTGATATTAGTGCAGAGCAAGTTTATGATGCAACACAGAAAACTTCCTGATACCTTTACAATCTACTCCTATATGAGTTCCCATTTGTTTCATAATTACTGTCTGACTACATAGATTTTATTAGATCCCTTTTGATTTACACACCTCTTGCTTGAAATCATGGAGACAGCAGTCTTTATGGCCTGCAAATGACCACTAAGTAAAATCCCCCTGAGCTCCTAGTATTGTTAAGTTCCAAAGAACTCTGGGACTGATTGTGCACTGGCAATCCTACCTGGGGAAGGAATGAAAACACAGTGAACTTCTGAATGAATTGCTGGGAAACCTCCGATTCTAAGGAAGCCTGAACAAGTCAGAATATACAAAGACTAGGCTTCCCTTTTTCTTCCCAATTCCCATCCTCTATAGGTGAGCTTGATATAGTGAATGTATTGGGTTGTAGCAGTAAATGAGGTGGATTGTAGCAGTGGTTCTCAACAAAGGATACTTTTGCCCTCTAGAAGATATTTGACAATGTCTAGAGACATTTTTTCCTCACAACTAGGGGAAGAGGTGTTACTGGCATCTAATGAGTAAAGGCTGGAGAGATTGATAAACACCTTAACTATGCACAGGACAGTCCCTCACAACAAAGAATGGCCCCTGCACCTTGTCCCCACCACAAATTGTACCAGTGTGGAAAAACCTTGGCTTTTACAAATGGTAACAGACCGTAACAAGAGTTCTGTTTGTTGGCCTGGAAAGCCAGTAAAACAGGCTTACTAGAAGTGAATGGTGTCCGAAAGTGGAGAGAGAGAATGTGGGGCATGGAACCTAAGGAAATAAACTCTCTAGAGCGCGGACTTTTGCCAGCTGTGAAGAGTGGAAGATCTACGAGCTTCCTGGTTCTAACACTGTACACTGATTTCAGGCAAGTCAGTCTACCTCTCTGAGTGCTGTTTACATATTCTCCAGTACAGAAAAGAATTCCTCTCATCTCCTTGTAGACTTCATTGAAAAAATATTAACAGTCTCTTCTGGGCCACATAATGCCACACACAATCAGGCAGTAGAATAAATTCAGTGGGATTTAGACAAAATACCTTGAATTTCAGGTGCAAGATCTTGGCCAAGTTAACACTAACATCTTTAACACGGTTACTTAATTTGTAAAATTGACATATTTTCTCTGAAAATGCTGAGTTGAGGAGTTGTGGTGTTATGATGTATCTATATATCTATATCTATCTATATCTGTCTATATATACAGG
>NW_012150430.1:592933-602671 GCF_000956105.1 Propithecus coquereli
CTTTCTTTTTAATATAATTAAACAAAGTATGTGATAAGGCATTTGTTAACATTACTCAATATTTGTTTACTTTTATTCTTCCAGATAGTCAGTAGCCAAACAGGAAATGTTTTAACCCAGCACATATTTACTTTTCCTGTCCAGGAAAGGTGTGATTACAAAAAGGTACATAGCGAGTTTGCTGCAGTCTTCTAGTATCTTAGATTAATAGTTGCCATGTTAATGTGTGGTTGGAATCTGTGAGAATTTAAGATGCTATGGTATGAGGCAAAGAGTTCCACGTGACAGAACCAAGGAGAGAGAAAGGGTATTTTTTATTTCCTCCTGATCTATTAATTCCTTCACAAAGCCACTTCATGATCTTATTTGGAATGCTGTGATTTCCTACATCAAAGAATCATAGAAATTTAGAGTTGGAAGAGAGCTTACTAGCTATCTTGTTAAACCATCCAACTGAGGTCTAAATCTTTCAACATTCCTGGATAATGGTCACCCAGTCTCCAGGAATAGGTAAATTGTTTAACTTCTTCTTCCCCTACAAAATCTTTTCATTCAGTCAGTCATTCAATGAATTGAGCACCTACTGAAAGACAGGAATGCTATTAATATTAAGAGCAGAAGATATATTTATAAATAAAACAGGCCTGTAGTTTACCATTATTGTGCTTACCATTTCATAGGAAGACCAGAAGACTGGTTAATAAAACAAATACATCATTTACGAGCTGTGATAAGTGTCCTGTGGCAGACACTGATAATTATCTAGCAAGATTTATTCTCCTTTCTTCCATAGTATTAAGAGTACACTTACAGATCAAACATACTTGTCTAACCAGAGGATACATTTCCCAGACTCCTTTGCAGCTACACATAGCAAGTAAAAATGATGAGTGAAGCTTCCACCTATTATGTTAGGGAGGAAATTTCCACGGCTTTTGATGTTCTCCATCCACTCATCCCCACCCCGCCTGGATTGCCTGTGATGTGGGAGGTCTTGGAAGCCACTTCTTAAACACGAAAGAGCCATTATTATCATGGGGTACTTGCACGACTACATGGAACAGCTGATCTGGAACACCAACTCTAGATTACCATATTAGAGATAAGTAAACGTCTATTTTGTTTGAGGCATTTATTTTGGGGTATCTATTACAATAGTTTAACTTTTTACCCCAACTAAGGTATCCTGTGAAGAAAAGGAAGAAACTGCAGATCTGATGGATGAGAAAGAGATAGCCACGCAATGATGATATGGAACAGGGAAGGCATTCTTTTCAGAAAGAAAAAGCAGCACTACAATTCTAGATATGGAAAATGCAGGGAAGTTTTCTGGTATTAAAAAGAAGCCACTGTTCCTGGTGTATAGTTGCTGTGATAAATTTCAATGGGACTATAGTGGCAAGGAGGACATGATGGTCTATTATAATATACTTGGATTATATTAAAAATGCAAAGAAAATACTTGGAAACAACCTAATAATGCATCAGCACAAATCATTGAATAATATCTGGAACATGTATAGAATGTCATTTCATCACTGATTAGACAGAATAAATTAAAGCTAAATGGATTGACTTGGAAAGTTCTTAATGTCATACTGTTAAGAAAAAAAGTAGCTAAATATTGCAAGAGCATTATTCCATTACACAAGAAAGAAAGGTAAAAAGCTAAATGTGAGTATTTGTTGAATTGGCATAAAGAAAGTTATGGAATGAACTTATTTTCAACATTCACTTTGGTTATCTTAGAGGAGTGAATGGATGTGAAGATTACTAAATCTTTACTTACATCTCTGTTTATCTTTGAAAATGTTCTAAAGATTATGTGTTGTGCATGGATTTTATTTGAGTTTTCTTTATAATTGGAATAAATTGTTGGTATCATTTATAGGAATTCAAGTATTCCATTTTGGATATCTTTAATTTGTATTATCTGTGGTTTATCTAAGTGACAATGTCATAAAGGCTATGAAATATATGAGCTCTGCACTCAGATTTATAAAAATGAGATATATCAGTTTACAGACAGTACTTACAGTCATAGGAATGATTATAATCCCCATGGGATGACTCTCAAATTTTTGGCTTGAGCAACTTGGTAAACAGTTATCTAGTACCTAACCCTGAAAAGCTCCAGAGGCAGAGTCGAGAACCACAGAGATGAGAGAGAGGAGAGGAGATTCAGTAAGTAGCAACTAGAGGTGGAATAAGATGTGGACAAAAAATGTTACTGTTCTTACATGATCCTGGCAAGAGATGTTTCAGTGGAGTTTGGAGGAGAAGCTAATATGAACTGAGGAGGAGACAGCAGACAGTAGATAAGGATGTGGAGCACAGGTATGCAACCTCCTTGGGGTTGGCTATGAAGGGGAGGCGAATTTAGGAAGAATATAAAAAGATTAGGCAAGGGTACTATACTGACATAAATGATCAAGTAAAGAGAAAGATTGATGATTCAGGACATAGATTAAAGTCCTTATAAAGCCTGAAAGGTATTAATAGTAATCAGAGCCCATGTGGAAGGATTGACCTTTGCAAGGAAAGAGAAATCAGTACAAATGCCTATGTGTGCTGGTATATGATGTACTGCAGAGTTTTTGCTGGTGAGATGAGAAAGTTTTGGGTGGTTTTAAATTTCTCAGTGAAACTGATGGGAGCATGTTAGGTAGGTCATTTAGGAAGGTAGAAGATGCAATAGATATATGTATATAGGGGGGTTGTTATAAAGATTAAATAAAATAATGACTTCAATGTATCCAGACTGCAGCCTAGAATAGAGCAGGTGCTTAATAGTGATAATTCCAAGTGATTAGGGCAAACCATTATATTTTCCTCTGACTGATACAAAGTTCAGATATACTAAACTACAAATACAAATTAAATAGCACAATCTAGTTCCAATGAATGGAAGGTGGATGATTCTATTGAAAGCATTCACAATTTATTTATCCTGACCAGATCATTTGCCAAATAAATGTTCTTTCTGTACGTGTCACTTTTCCATCCATATAAGATTCAATAACATCAATGCACTAGATCTGATATGCAAATTTAGCAATTGTTATACATTCTCTACTTTTAATAATACAAATATTTGACCAAGATGGACTCTACTGAACTCCAGCAACACACCCTTCCCTTTCTGCATCTGCTCTTGATCAACAGTCTTTAGTTTTATGGTAATTTAGGACCTGGCATGCTGAGTGTGTCTCTCATAGAGGATTTTCAATCAAATATGCTCCCTTTCTTCTTTGGCCATGGATAATTCAATCGCCCTACATATGTTGGCACCATTGTTATGAACTCTTGCCTTGACTTGGCGTCCTTTGTGACTTGGGTTTGCATCACTTTAAATGTGACTCCTTAATAAAAATCAGCCTACCAAATTGTATTTTAAAACCAAAATCAATACATCGAGCTCGTTGTTTCTATTTTTAGTAGTAATAAAGGTGACAATTTTAAGGGTTTTCTTCCTTACTATTATTTTTGAAAGGTCCCCTTAAATTGTGATTACATTTTAATGGTCACAGAAACAAAACCCTGTCACCAAGGAGTAATGAGAAAGCGAATGAGTGTATGAAATTAACAAGCTTTGGATTGAATTCTCTCAATATCACATTGTCAGTGCCCCACACGCGCAGCGACATCAATCGTGTTTTCACTGTTAATCAGAAGTCGTTATAGCACACAGTTGATAAGACCACTGATACTTTAATGTATTCCACGCTCACTTCCACTTAAGTAGCATCCGCTTGTGACACAATTTTTCCGTGCCTTTTATGATTACAATGGGGTTTCTATTAGCTGACATGACATGAAAGGAAATCAACTGCTCTCGAAAGTTACACAATTCCTGTTAGCTATCAAAACAGTCATTCCAAAATGTTACTAGTTCACAGGTTTTAATTAATAATTCAGATTTTAAGACTGTTTAATGGCACATAGATCATAGACAAGACATAATTTTTCCTTGTTTAAACAAGGTGCCATCTCCTGTGGATGTGCTTTGAACAAGGTCTATTGTGTGTATCCAATCTGTATTTCAAATACCTTTCTGCGAGCTGGAAACATGATATATTCAGATAATTTTCTGAGGCAAGGTCCACTGAATTAAGCAGACAGAGGAGCATCCAATGAGAATTTTCTTTGCTCTGTAAGCTCTTTAGGAACTCTAGATATATTCTTCTACAAGGAGAGCCAGAGAGAACCACCAGTTTCTATTTTTGTCCTGTCCATTTTTGCTTAAGGGAAAATAGCGTAGTTTGAGATTACTCCCTGAGATGATCTCAGATTTTATAATATTTGGAGATATTCCCATGAACCACAAAGGTGACCCGTCTAGGCTGCCCTTGTGTGCAAGGTATGAGTCCTGCTGTGCTGGTTGCTGTTAAAGACCCGGACTGTTGAGGTTGCTCTCATTAAGCCAATCTGATGACCACAGCTTATTGGGTCCTGTGGTTTTATTGCTGGTTTTGGAGGAAGCATTTGGCAGGAGCATAAGCAAAAATGCAGTCACAAACAAGGCTGCATTCCAAAGGCCAGTAGGAAGTGCCTGAGAATGGCCCATAAAATGAGCTTTAAAGAATTAGTGGGCCATATGCTCTCTCCTGGAGCAAGCAAGGTGCAAAGGAGGGACAAGGGCCACCAAAATGTACTTAAAATTAAGTCCAGGAAATGCTAAGTATTACAACATCTAATTGTAAAGAGAATATATCTTTGCAGCTGCCACATGTAGGAATGAATCTCAGCCTAATTAAAGCAAGAAAACTGTGCATTTGCTGCCAAGGCCTGAGAATTGTAATCAGAGTAGGTGCTTGGCGGTGCCAGCCCCTGACACAGAAGGAGGCCAGTGGTTTGCCAAGTCTCATAAGCTTGGAGGAAGGCGATGAGTATCCAGGGTCCACTGACCAGGACCAAGAGGACAGTATCTGAAAAGTTGGAGATAGGAAAAATATTCGCCATGAAAATCTGCACGCTTCAAGAAGGACCTAGTATTCTCAGCTGAGTTGTTAAAAACCTGAATATTAATGCTTCTTTCACCATTTACTATATATGAATTATTTCATTTTAATGTTTCAAATCTTCTTTCTTTTTCAAAAATAGCTACCATGTGCCAGATGCTCTGATAAGTACTCTCGTTGAATTCTTCCAATCACCTTGTAGCACAGGTAGTTAGATGATTGATCACTGACTAAAATCCACTCAGTTTCTATATCGCCAAGACAGAATTGAAAAAGAGGGTCTGGTTCCAGAGTGCACACTCAGACACCATGTTGTTTTCTTTTTCAGACATTAACTGGGGTCTCCCTGCCACTTACAATTTATAAAATTGACATAAACCAATACTCCATGCTCAAACAAATAAACAAACAAAACGAAAACCCGATGCCCTTCCAAAGAGTTGTGCAAAGTCTTAGGGGAGGAGGAGGAGTTCTTCCTCTGCCTTGGAATTTTTAGGTTTTATAAATAGCTCCTTCTTTGATGTCCTAATTCTTCTGAATCCTTGTCTGTTCCTCTCTGTGTGTTTCTTGGTTTATCTCCACCCTTGTGTCTCCCGTATCCTCATGGGAATATGAAACTCAGGCTCTTGTTTTGACCTCCCTACAGAGATATGCTATCCCCCAACCCCCCACACAAACACAGGTATAAAACGCCACCATTAAATATTTTGAACATGTGTCAGTCTTACTGATGTGCTAAGATGCAGTTCAAACACCTTAGAATCAAATATTAGATACGTAGCTCTTAAGGCCACTGCTCTTGGTTGCTGTGTCTGCTCTCTTTCTCTCTTCCACACCCTCCCCCATGACAGTCCTGTTTTTCAGGAGCAGAGGAAAAAAAAATCCTCCTACTTTTCTCTGCAAAGAAGATCAGCCTCCTCCGGCTCCTACTATCGCACTCAGAAACTGCCCTGTGCGAGTTCACACAGGCTGTAAGTAAAGGAAATAAAATTTAATTCCAAGTTCTGTGGGTCTAGAGTGCATCTGCCTAACCACCACACTACCCTGCCTCTCTCTCTAGAGCTTCAGTCAGACACAGACCCTATAATCTGCACCCCCCCAAACTGGAGACATTTGCTCATTTTCTCTTATTCCACACCTCAAAAGCAATTGCAATTATCTGTCGCTTTGAGGACATTAGATCTGGCTTTAAGCTCTAAGATTTATTTTACCCTGCTCTCTGCTTTCCACCAACCAAATACTGTTTTCCCCCTTTGAGAATCCTTCTGAAGTTTCAGCACTGAAAGCTTGTACTGAAGTAAACAAGACTTTGGAGCACTTGTTCACCTTCATGATGCAGTTCCCATGTTGGAGGTACGTGCTTTGTTTTGGCCTACGGCAAAAACATTTTTCTGGGCAAGGAAACTCTGGTACCCTGCCCAGCAAAAGGGAAATGGTAAAAGACACTAAGAAAAAGTCCTTAGTTCTGCATAAGTCTCACAGAACTCCCAGATATAATATATGTAATTTTTAGAATTAAAATAATCTTTGAAAATCTCAAGACATTGTACTAAGGTTATTCTGAATTCATCTCTCTCCGTGCTTATCTCCTTTGGAGAGACTCACTCATGAAGAATACCAAAGTTGTTCATGTTTCTATTTCCTATTTCGTGGGTGGTTTTGTTTTAGTGTTGTAGTAATTAATTTTCCTGAGCCTTTATTAAGTGGCATACAAAAATATCTCTACTTAAACTGGTTTCATTTTCCACCATCATTTTCTAGATGCTGTATTCTCAGTGACGGTGTTCACCATGTTATTGTGTTTCCTAGCATAACTCAGTAACATAACATGACATAACCTAATAAAGCACAATGCTATTGTCAAATGCTGTAAAAGAGGCAATAGCTAAATCTTGATATTGGACATAAATTTGGAATGCTAATATCCAAGTAGGAAGTGAGAAGGTATTTTAAGAGTTTCTGGTGCCAAATCCATTTACAATCCAAGTGAAAATTCTTCCTTTTTTGTGGGGGGTGTAAGAGGATTTTTATAAAAAATCATAAGTAAGTGGAGAGCAAATGAGTTGTTTCTTGGTTTCCTGATAGTAATGAATTCACTAAGAACCATTTTCTTACAGTGTTTAAGAAAAAAATAGGACAATAGCAAGGAGGGCATAATACAGCCTTTGCTACCAGCCCAGAATCTAGGATTTCAGAGAGATGAGCATTTCATAAATTACACAAATAAACAAATATGAAATACCTAATTGGGCTATTAAAATGTACATCTCAGACTGGATTTGATTTTCCATCATGGACGCATTTGTCTGACAAATGGTGGTAAGAACAGTGACAATTATGACAAAAATAAAAATACAAGTGCTAGACGTGGGCTGTCCTCAAACCTGCTCCTTGTTAAGTTTGCATATTCCCTATAGTTAAAACTAGATGGGAGAGAAACAGAAGGGGATGATGGAATGATGTAACAATTTTGATAGCATAGGATAGATTGAGATGCCAGATTACTTAACTAGTATATTTAAGCGGAGTTCTTTGGTGTTTCTGAAAGGAAAAGATGCAATATGAGTAGCATGTAAAATAGATTAAATAACACACTAATGAATTCTGTGAAAGGTTCAGAGATGGAACAAAACAATCAAGAGCATAGGTTTAGGGTGAGACTATATGTGTTCAAATGCTAGCTTGGCCATGCACTAGCTAGTGATTTCGGGCAGATTTAATTAGTCTCTTTCTATCTCAGTTCTCTCCACTTTTAAAATAAGCTAACAATTGTACCCGCCTAAGAGGAATGATGAGGTAATGTCTTTAAAGTGCATAAGAGGTGTTAAGTACACAATAAATGGTGTGAGGGATTTTACTAGTAATTATACTATTGATGATATAACCACACACTTCACAAATTAGGATGTCTTAAAAATTTAAAAATGGACTTTTTATCCAGCTTTCAACTCAATGTCTGATGATATAACCAGACATATTTTCTTGAAGACAGAGTCTAGGGCTTGCTTCTGTGCCTACTCAGTAGCCAACTCAAATGCTCATGAATAAACTAAAAAAGAAAAAGGTCTAAAGTCGAAAGTATGTGAATTTTATTCCAAGCACTGCCACGTCACGCTGTATTTTATTATAAAGACTGTTTCACCAACTAGACTCAAGTTGTGAGATGGAGGGTCATTGAACCTCGCTGCCCAGAAAGCTACGCAGACCTGCTGGAGGCAGCAGGAACTCTTGGCTTGCTGTCTAGTAGCCAGGAAAACCCCAGCCCTGCCCTGCTTCTCCACAGTCGTGGGCCTTGCCTTCTGGCAAATGTTCATTTCTCCATCTTTTGTTCTGCAGGGAGGACAGCACCAAAACCTTTTTGATCAATTATCCTTAAAGAGACTTCTTTGGGGCTATTTGTGCTTCTTGGGATTAATGAGTGATAGAAATAGCGCTCAGGTGCACAAAGGGGAGTATGCAGAAAGGCCAAGATGTGGAAGATGCAGGAAGATGTGGAATCAGCTGTATCAGGGCCTGTGGTTTTTTTCGGAATGAATATTTGAGGATTCTGCTGAGGAAGCCCTAAATGTCAGAGGAAACACATAGATTCCATTGCCATTGTGAACATTAAAGTGAATGATCCAAAGGACAGTGGGTGTTTTTGAGATTTTGGTTATGCTTTTGAAGGCAACAGATAAGAGGTCTGGAGGGGTGTAGTGCAAGGGGTTTCCCAGTGAAGGGGAAGGGGAAGGGGAACTCTTACTTACGGAGACCCTTCACTGTTCCTGGAACATTATAAACAAAATGAAATGTACATTACATATCCTGTGACTTCCATTTTATAAATAAACACAGCTATGCTCAGAAAGGTTAAGCAATTTTCCCAAGGCCACAAAGCTAACAGAGAACGGATGTGAACTCCTACTCAGCTCTGACTCCAGAAACATTCTCAGATGGTCAGAATACAACTCTGTCCACTCCATGGTAGGGTAGGGAAAAAAGTAGTGCAAGAGGAAAGGAAAGAGGGTTGCAAAGCAAGCAAGTGAGGACAACCTGCCCATCACTTGGAGAAGTGCATCCTAGCCTTGTACTTGTCTTTGTGCGAAACAACAAAAAAGGCCAGGCTGACCACTGGCCTCCCAGAGATCTGAGGGAGTTTGGCCAGAATCTCACTTGTAATTAACCTCCTGTAACAGGTCACCAGCAAAGGGGGCTGGAGGTATTGATTTTGGTGGCAAATTAGGTGAACCTGTGCCCTTCCAGGAACAAACACATTCATAGCTCCCTCTAGATTCGCTTTTGTGACTCTCATTACAATAAATGAGAGTGATTTCCACGGAGTGAGGCCCGAGGCCCCTTGATTAGAGCGGTTAATGCGAACTATTATACTTGCTATGGTTCTTCTCAACCAGAGCCCATAATAAGCCCTTTTATTCATTGTGATGGTTTAATCAGAAAGAATTAGATTTCAAAATTTGCAACCTGTGTAAAATACAAAAGGTTTGGGAGGTAATGGGGAAGAAGCTCTGACTAAGTGTGTTGCTGCTTCTGTGTACACAAGGAGTGTGAAGCCAGAGCGTATTTTTGAAGACCTCCCACAGACAGAAGCTCTCAGTCTAGTAGAGTTTTTATCCTACTGACTTCAATTTGCAAGAACTTCCAAAACTGGAATGAGGGAGAGTGACTTCAGGGTGGATGCTAAATACCGTCATTTTTCCATTGAATTGTTTTACTCTAAGCAAGGTCTTTGGAGTCACAGCTGCAATCTGCATTTTCTTTGCAGTTTTCTCCAGCTCAG
>NW_012150430.1:606351-608938 GCF_000956105.1 Propithecus coquereli
TAAGTATGTGCAATTTTTAAATACATTATACATATAAAATGCTCTAACAAAGAAATTTTCAAAAAACGTGCCCAAAGGTCACTGAACTGGTAATTAGTTGATGAAGCTAAGATCCAAATCCCAAGGAGTATGACCTATAGTCTTTAGCACAATGAATGCCATAAGGCCTAAATGACCAACTGGTTGATTTTCTACTTCATTTAAATTTCTGCTACAATAATTACTGTGTGTTCATTGTTTGAGCCAGGTCTCTCTGCATGTCAAAAGCAGAAATTCACTTAAAGTAGTACAAACTGGGGGCGGGGGACAGGGGGTGGGGGCAGTTAAAAATGTTCAAGAGAAATCATAGGCTAACAAAGTATAAGAGGCATATTTGGAACAGAAGGTCACCTGCCAATTTTCTTCCTCCATCTCTCTTTTCTTTTTCCATAGGCATCAGTCTCTGTTACCTCTGCTTTTCTTGAGTATCTGCTCCACGCTCTTCTCTACAGATCAATGTCCTTGTGTTTACTTACAGTTCACGTACCCATAAAATCTCAGGCTGCATATTCTTTGGCTTATCCTAGCCACAACACTCCATAAACTTCTCAGCCCCAGAGCCTACCATGAAGTTCTCTCGTGTCTCTTATTTCAGATTTTTGAGATGTTCAATGCCAGACATCTGTTATTGCAGAGAAGAGGTTGCCCATTTGGCAACCAAGGCCTGCTCTTTTACAAGACAGGCAGAAACTGTGATCATCATCTCAGTATAATAATTAATCAAGGAGCTCACCGTCCAATTGTCTCAGTTAGGTATTTCATTCATTTTAAGGATAGAATAAGTAAAGTCCAATCACCTGTTCAGTAATTAACCAGGAACAACTAAAAAACAACCTTTTTACTCACGGAAATACTAGGGCCGAGTATACGGAAAAAATGTAAAGTTCCTGAACTGCTATCTTTGAACTTTTATATATCTTTTTGCCTTATTAGGTGAGAAGTAACTGTGATCTTTTTAATTAAAACTATGTAATAAATGTGAATATCAAACCAATTTCCTGAATTTTCTCACATTATGACTATCATTTAGGAAACCAAAATTGTTATAGCTCTGTTAAGGTATGGTTATAGCTGTAGGAGGACCATATTTTATATCTGCTCAGCCCACTTAGGAAGTCCCCTGGCACTTTGGGGGATAGTTACATTTTAGGACTTGCTGTCTCCAGAACTTGGGTCACTCTGAGACTGCTCTGAGAAATTTTTTTATTCCATGAGTGCACAGTTTTCTATGTATTAATAGAAATCAGGCTGGATTTCTAGGTATTTAATGTCCTCTGGAGTGCCACTCAGCCAATGAAGTACAGGAGTTGGTGAGTAAATAGTTCAATTTCCTTGACCTATGACGTATGCTCAACAGTTTTAGGAGAGCTCGGCCATATTGAGCCAGAGTTGCCCACAGTGATAACCTACTCATTAACTTCTTCTCCTTGGGTTTTCGGGGTTTCTCCTTTTCCTTTCTACTTCCCTACTCTTTCACTATGCTTCCTGAGATTACTGCCCCAATACACAACTTAGCCTACATCTTTGCCATGAGATCTGTTTTCAAAGAATGCCAAACAAACAGAAAAGTATGCTATAGATACAGAGATGTAAAGCAAGTCCCACTGCCAAATTTGTGAAGTTGTTATTATATGTTCTGCTCTAGGAGCTGAAAATGCAGCAATAAACTTAACAAACAATTTATTAGTCTCCCAGGAAGTCAAAATTTCTCTAAGGTTTTTTTTTTCCATTTTTTTTTAAACACAGAGTTTTCTGAAGCTTCACATTAAGTTTGAACCACCTGTTTTCTTAATTATTTCATCATAAATCAGAGAATATGATGTATTATAAAAACACATCAATTTTTGGTTTTCTTTCAGAGAATTATTACCTAAAACATCAATGGTAAGGGGAATGAGATTGTTGTGGTTACTGCTATGAAATGTCAAAGATAAGCAAATAAACTCACTACGGTATTCAGCAACCAGAACATCAAACATCTGCCCTGCATCCGTCTTTGGGACTACACAGTTAATGGTATAAAATATTTAAGACTCACCTCTGGACACTGAGAGGTGCTATGTTGCATACTAAGTGCCAATGGAGCCTCTGGATGTTTTGAGTCTGAGCCCCCATCTGGAAACCACGTGTACACAAAGCGATTGATTCCCGAAACAAAAAAATGCTTTTGATAGTCTGTGTTTTTGAAAAGTTCTCTTGGTTGTCATCACGGAGTCACTTGCAATCAGGGAGTCAATTTATATTCAAGAGGTTCTCTTTCTATCAGCAAATGGTTTATAGGCACTTTCACTAAATTGCTTCTCTAAAAGAAATAGACAGGATCTCATCTGCATTGGCTTAAGGATGTCTCTGCCTGAAGACAGAGGAATGCTCTAGATGACCCTCAAGAACTCTTCATGCCTCAGAATCTGTGAAAATTCCTTTTAGAATTTTATTTCAAACTCAAAGCAGTTTTATTTAGCTGAAATCATTTAAACAAAGAATTTCTTTACTCCTCTAAAGAAAAGGTGACTTTTTAGCATGTACTTTTTTATATGCATGTGTGTAT
>NW_012150430.1:609518-613597 GCF_000956105.1 Propithecus coquereli
TTTCTATTGATCAATTAGAAAAGCATTATGGCAGAGTGGTTAGAACCTTGGGCCCCAGAGTGAGCCTGAGATCAAACGCATTTCTACAATTTACTAGCAAATGGCTTGGTCTTTGTCTGTTTCAGTTTATTTATCTATAAAATAAGCTTAACTAGTACCTACCTTTTAGATTTGCTAAATGGTAGGAGAAATGAGATTATCTAAGTAGAAGTTTAGCAAATGCTCAACAAATGCTAGCTGTCTTCATGGACAGGACACATCTAAAAAATATTCTGTGTTTACTCCAGAGCTCAACAATCTACAACCCATGAGCCAAATCCAGCCCAGTGTCTGTTTCTGTAAATAAAATTTTATTGGAACACAGCCACACCCATGTATTTATGTATGTTTGCTTTTACCCTATAACAGCAGAGACCTTGGCCTGCAAATCATACCCTCCAGCTCTTCACAAAAAGGTTTGCTGATCCCTGGTCTCCTCCAACACCAACACTCCTTCAGAATAACGTCTCAATCAAACCAGCCTGATTGATATATGACAACCAAGAAGTGTATCAGAGAAAAGAAATTGAAGGTACCCTACGACGAAGGTAGCTGCACCATGGAGCAGATAGAATCTGAACCTAAGAGTGTCAAGGGGAATTGGAGATAAAGTTCCCTCAGGGAGCCCAGTGATACTAGAAAGGTTGCATGAGCAAAAAAATTGAGAAAGTTGACTTTTAACAGCCATGATCTCCAGACACAAATGAAACTCCTTTGAAAGACTAAGCTGCTTCGCCCCACACTCTTTTATTAAAGGTATTTATGAATACTCTTCCAATCCCCTCTCACAAAAGCCATGCGCCACCAGAGCCAAGCCACTGCACACTCAAGCTCTGTGACTTGTATGAAGCAAGATTTACCGGCATTACAGCAGTGAAAGGGAAATAAATCGGGTGATTTCATTAGTTTCTGTTCAATGAAATCTTATTTTATTGCTAAGCTTTGACACTTTTTGCAGAACTTCAACTATCTTTTCTCTCGCCCACTAAGAAATAGCAGCAGCACCAAAAAATCATCCAGACATCTGGATATTGCATTCAATAATTTATTGGAATCTCAGTCATACCGCTACAATGAAAGTAGAGAAGATAAAAGGAACTTCACCCACACTACAAATAAAAGACTTGGAATAATAGTTGGTGTTTTTTTTCTCCCTTCAAAATATTAAGTTTTATCAATCAGAATCTAACAGCTCTGGGACCAGAACTGGCTTTGTTGTTAACAATATCTCAATCACACATATTGCTTTTCCAATACAACTTGCAGGGGACTGATTTGTGATAAAGCTGATATAGGAAACGCAGAGGGGGACAAACATACAGCCAAATAAATAAGGTTAAAATGAAATTGATAGAATGGACTCAAAGGCAACTCCTCACTCACTTCCTCTAGTTTAGATGCTGCATTTGGTCTTAACGCTGCCTTTGAAACCTTTGTATCTAACCTACTAGCGGGAAAAATAAAGCTCCAGAAACTACTATAATAATATCTAGGCAGTGCTGCCATCTTAAAAGTGTGTCTTTGCTTGATAGACGGGCTTTCCCTAGAGGAGAAATATCAGCCTGTGGTATAGCTCTGGGCTTTGTAGAATAGCTCACTCTGACCAGCGATTGTTCTATCTTGCCAGGAAGGGTGGGGAGGGGGAGAATTTATTTAGAGTAATTGCACACTTCACTCTTAACTACGACATTGTACTGCCTCCACTGCAAGGAACTACTTGCATTTGAAGTGGAAAACGGGTTCCGTCAACACTGGACTACTTACCTAATGGAATAGGGGAAATTTTACAGGGTGAGAGTGGAGAATTAGGTGTTCACCTCAGGCTGATTACAAAAATAAATTCTAGGTGAATCAAAGGCCTAGATGTAATGAATAAACTACAAGAGTATGAAACAAAAATAGTTCTATAATCATAGGCTTGAGAAAATGTTTCTATATGTGTTGCTACACAAAAATTATAAAGAAAATGAGAGATAAATTGAACTACAAAATAATCAATTTACATGATAAAATTTCAGCATGATGAGACTATCATGAGCAAAGTTAAAATAAGCATGGGAACATTTCCCATAATCTATAATAGAAAATATTAACATGTTTAAGTTAAATAATTTCTGGAAATTAATCTGAACCCTTCAACAGAAAATTAGGCAAAGACCATGTATAGTACATTTGTAAAAGAATTCTAAATTGCCAATAAGATATGAGAAAAAAGTTTGATTGTATTAATAACCCAAGAAATCCAAATGAAAACGATAATAATTTGTCACTCATCAGATTGCTAAGAGTAAATATTAAATAATATATAATATTGAGAAGGGTTGCAGTAATAGCATACTCAAGTGGTGCTGTTGCAAGTACAATTTAGTATAACCATTTTTCAAGGGTTGTTAATCAAGATGTATTCACATTTAAAATGTATCACCTATTTTCTCCAGCAATTCAACTTCTCAGTATCTAAGATGGTAGATGAGTAAAGGAATATATAGTAGATATTTATTATATCACTGTCTAATGATGTCTAACAAGGTCTAATAACAGCCAATTATTTAAAATAATTATGGTAAAGTCATATAATCAGATAATATGTAGCCACTTACAAGCATGAACATATCTATCTATATTACTTGATGCCTAATAATTGGAATTATTTTGGACTTATTTATGTGCCCTCTTCTCTTCTTCATTGAAAAGTTTACTCTTAATGACTTCAATTACTCCAATGGCTTCAGGTAACATTTATATGTAGATCATTCTCAAGTATCTCAGCTACTTCCCTCTGCAATCCAGACCTTATAGCCAACTTCATGACTTCTCTGAAATGGTACTCTTCATTCTTCGTTCAAAGCAGTTCTTTAAGTTTTCCTCATCAAAGTAAATGATAAACATCAGATATCCATTTGATCATCTCTGATATCATCCTCTCCCTCAAAGCCACATCTTATCCAGCAGCAGTTGGGTGTTATTGATTTAACATCACCTACATTTTCATCATCAAGCATCTGAATGACTAAATAGTCTCCCAAACTATTTTCCCATTTACAAAATAACAGCCTTGAAGGCATTATCATCCATATTAGCCAAAGAATTTCAATTAAAAATTAGATTATGTAATCTATTAAATCATGCAATAAATTACATTTCATAATGTAATCAATTAAAATGAGATCATATAATCTATTCCTTAAAATTGTATGGGGTCCTACTCTTTGCAATTTGAATGTAAGCAACAATGCAAAATGACAGCATGATCTTGCCCCTGCCAAGCTCTACAGTTTCCTCTGACATTGTTCTTATTTTTCTCAATAAGCTCCACAATGACCTTTTCATCTCAGTTACTTAATGTCTTAGCTCCTTCCAACCTCGAAGCCTTTAAATATGTTGTTTCATCCTATATTGGAATGGGAGAAGCCGCATTTCTCATACCACCATGGGAGATTGGTTGCAAATTAGCCCCAATTTCCCAACCCTGTCTATATCCTATATTGTCCTTTGCAATATGACTTTACAGCATCTTCCAACAGAGGTATAGTGTATTTCACCATTCCCTAATCTGGTCAGGCCTTGCAAACAAAATGCAACAGATGTGGCAACATGCTAGTTCTAGCCCAAGCTTCAAGCAGCCATGTAGCCTTCTGTTCTCTTGCTTTTGGGTCCCCACCTGGCTACTCTGATAAAAGCTTAGACCAGCCCGCTAAACGTGCTAAAGCATGAGAGACCATATACAGAAGAACTGAATCACTTTAGTTGTCCCAGCTGGACCAAGACACTGAATGAGCCCAGCAAAATCAGCAAAGCTGCTTATTTGATCACCAATGGATAAGTGAGCCCAGACAAGACCAGAAGAACCACCCAGTAACCCAAAGACTTGTAACCGAGAAGAGAGGTTTACTGCTATATAGCACAAAGTTTGGTTCATTCATTGTTTCACCACATAATTGTGGCATTGGATACAAAAACTGCAAAAAATACTTGCTAGTGGATGAGCCATAATTTTCTTTCATTGGAGATTTCATCCGAGTCTTATTTTCTTGAGCCCC
>NW_012150430.1:615214-617215 GCF_000956105.1 Propithecus coquereli
GGAGATGCAGTAAAAGGACTGACATTAATGAAATAAACAAGTCCTCATGAAAAATGAGATGGGAATCTGGAAAAGTAATTATGTATTCTGAAGGGGCTTTGCCTACTGGAAAAATAGAAGAGGTTGATTGAAATAGATTAATTAGATTAGAATATCTACATTGGACCCTACCTGTCTTTAAATAAAATCTTAGCAGTGTGGAGGAAGAAAATGCAGAACCTAAGCATTCTGACTTCCCAACATTATTCATACACTATCTTCTAACAGGGAATCTTTGTTAAGGAAATGCCCTGAGAACACTGCTTATGCCCTGGGCTAAGCCAAACTCCAACAGGAACTAGAGTGTCTCAGCCTGGAGGTTCTCAGTGATCCCACTATTTGTCCATCTCCTCCAGTCATATGGACAAGAAGGACCCTCTCTTTGCATGCAGAGTTTGCCCACCTTTCACCTTTAGCATGGCATTCTCAAAAAGTTTATTTCTCTGGAGTAAATTGAGCATCTTAGTCAGGAGACCTGAATTTTAAAAAACAGACCACAAATATCCAAACTTCAAGAATTACAGGTAATGTCCATCTTGGTCCAGCAACTAGGCATTGAATCAGACATGAATCAGACCTGAGTATCGACCAGTCTATAACATAGATAATATTAAAGGGTTGGGAAAACGTTTGTGTGAGATGAGTTAGTTGAACATTATAGGAGACAAATACTAGCTAGTACTTTTTTTCGCTCACAGAGGTCCTTCCTATACTAAAGACCCTGGCAACACAGGAACATCTTGGAACTTCATGATGACTTCCCTCCCTTATCTTAATGTCAGCATTATTGGACCACTTGGCGTAAGTGGTCATTAATTAAAAGTGAAAGCAGGTATCACACTTGGTTTTTCTCTCTGTGAAAATTTTTGTTTGTATTTCGCCATGACTTAGATTTCATGAGATAAATAAAATGATGAAAAAAATGAATAAGTGAGTCAAGCATGACTGGAGGGAAGTGTTTTCTACCTTTGTCTAGATAAGGAGCAAATGACAAGATGAGGTAAGAGAGGAACAGTGTTAGGTGTTAGGATTCATGTATTGTAGGACCCAGTGGAGTAAAAGTATTGTTGGAGTCCATGGGCTGTAGAAAATGAGCTAGACAGTCAAATGGCGATGATCGAGAGTTGGGAAGGTTGAAAATCAGATTATGGGTGATGCTTTCCATTCTAGACATTGACAAGGTCTTGAAGGAGTCGCCTTGGCAGGGTGGCTATTGGCTAAGATGGGGAGACAAACAAGCTCAATGGAAGGAAAGAAGCCAAGGAACTGAGAAATCAGAATATTGAATATTGAACACTGAATTCACCAAAGACTGAAATTGCTGGGAGACGTGACAGGAGTCTTACAGAGAGAATGACAGTGAGCTAGGAGGTAGAGTCTTCAAAAACTATTGGGGGTTAGGAGATGAGAATATGATTGTAACAAAAAGAAGTAATGATTGTCCAATGGCATGACTGTAGAGGCTGGGGCATTAGATATGTGGGGGGGGGGGGCTATCTGGAGGTGGCATGGAGGAGGCAAGAGGACTCTGTCTCTACTCACAGACCCAGTGGTAAGAGGGGTATGGGAGAAAATCAGTTGAGCCAGATACAAGAGAAGCAGCATCCTTTGATGAAGCCTAATTTCATTTTCAGAAACACAATGTGTTTTCAGAAAGTTTGTGCACTAAGATTTTGCTTGTGACTGACTTTTGGTTTTAGGAGGCCCAGGAAAGAATCTCACAAGTTGAGGAGGACTTGGAAATGGGTTCAGATACGGGAACACGCAGAGCTATGTGCAGATGAGGGTTTGGGCAATGAGGGTGACCTAAGAATTCTGAGCTTATTATGATGACATATGTGCACAGGAGTAAAGACCTAATAATAACAATGATGGTGACGTCAAGGCAAATACGGGGGCAAGGATGTGTGTTATGTGTGTTTTGGTGTGTGTTTGTGGGATTCTTGCCAAGATAACTTCTTC
>NW_012150430.1:626826-627488 GCF_000956105.1 Propithecus coquereli
AATTTGCCTGCCACATAATTTATGCTGTGTAAGTTTTATCTTTTCAAGTTGTTCATATGCCTGCACAATTGCCCTATCGCTCTGTGGTACATACAGCAGAAAAACATATGCACGAATGTACCAAAAGATACCTACAAGAATGTTCATAGAAGAGTTATACACTGTTGCCCCTAGAAATAACTCAAATTTCCCAAAACATCAGAAGTATACAAAAACTGTATATTCATACAATATAATATTCTATAGCAAGAGGAAGGAATGAACTAGACACCTACAACGACAGCGATGAATCACACAAACATAGTTGGCTAAAAAGCCAGACTTGAAGGACCATGTATTGTATAGTTTTATTCATATAAAATTCAAAAAGCCACAATACTTAATTATAAATTTACAAGTCAAGACATGGCTCATCTCTGAGACAGAAGGAGAGAGTAATAATTGGAAAGTGACCCAATGGGGGAACTTTCTGGGGGTGTTGGGAATGTATTTCTGGGCCTGGCTTAGTAATGTTTCATCAAGCTATTTATGTCTTTCTGTACTTTTCAGTACATATTATACTTCCTGGAAAAGGTAGGGCGTAAATTAACACCTTAAAACATAATGAACATTTCCAGGTGTTTCCACCAATACTCTTTATTATTTGTATTTGCTTTCTAAAC
>NW_012150430.1:627538-630074 GCF_000956105.1 Propithecus coquereli
GTTAGACTTGCCAAAAAGGAATGTCATAAATTTTAACGTTTGAGTCAGCTATATTTCATAACTTTTTAAATGAAAACACGAGGATTACTTTTTAAATGGATCCTGAAAACAGTACAAGAAAACACAGAGAACCTTCCAGAAGGCTGAGAGGCAGTTGGCAGAGGGCATGGCCCTACAGCATAGTTGTTTGTATTTGGTTACTTTTGTTTAAAACTGATGAAATAATTAAAATAAATCCCTTGCACTCAAGGGATAGGTCTAGTAAGAAGAACTCTAGTAGTTCACTTGGATGGGATTTCTGGAAGAATTAGAGGAGGGTTATATAATCTCCATTCATAAAAATAGAATTGATTTATGCAAAACAACTCATTAATATGTATGTGAAAGTAGATCTCTCAACTGCACAATTCTCAAAAAGGGGAAAAACCCTGCAATTGACTTGTTAAATCACGTCTATAGATCTAGACTCTTCCTCATTTGCATTTTCTGTCATGAGTAGAAACATTGCCTAGGACGATAGTATTTCTGGCAAGGGATTACAGTTTGAAAACCTATTGCTTTGGTTAATGCTCAAGCACATTTTTTACTTGCTCTTTATTCTAATGGCATTAATATATTTGCTTCTTTTTTTTTTTAAGTGAGTTTGCAGTTATATTTGGGCAGATGCACAAATACAGAAAAAAGACTTTATTTTGCTCTCTGCTTACACTTGTGTTTGAAACTCATAGCAGATGCTTGATAAATACGAGTTGTTTGAATGTACAAATGCATATGTTGCATGGCCATCTTAGAGTTTGATATAGATTACCACTTGGTTTTCCCCTGGATTTGTGTAGACCATAATAGAGCTGCCTCCTTGTACGACCTTGTGTTGACCTCTGTGGTAATGCTGTTACTGGACTGTTTTAGGGACTAGCCTAAGGCTTATTTTGAGACTGTTTGCTACTCACAGCCTAGTATCCACGGGCGGCAACATCAGTGCCATCTGGGAGATTGCTAGATATGTTGAATATTGGATCCCCCTTTAGACTTATGAAATCAGAATTTACACTTAATAAGATCCCCGAGTAGTCCACCTATGCATTAAAATTTGACAAGCACCAGTCGAGTGATTAGGAAAGTGGTTAAAACATCAGAATGTCTGACATCCAATCTCAGATTCTCTCTTTTCTAATGTCCTTAATTTTCCTCATCGATAAAATTAGGATTTTAATAGTAGCTTATTTTGTACATGGTGGTTTTGAGGATTCAGTTAGATTATTCTGTTTAATTAGAAAGAACTTTTTGGCAGTTGGCACTTCCTTTAAGGAAGAAACATCTAAAGCACACATCCTAGAGGATGCTTTCAACTTCACAAAACCTGAAATGCTTATGTGCTTTGTTTCTCTGAATTCTCATTATTCCATCACTGTTACAAAAATGGAGAAGGAAGTAACATAAACATAAATGTAGTAATACTGATTTGGGAGCCAGAACATGTACCTTCCCAAAACATCCATCTTGGACATAGGAAAGAGACAGCCTAATAGAAGCACACAGAGGAATGTTCATGGGAAATATTCTAACCTTGTTTTCTGAAATAGCTAAGCAGAACCTCTGGAGTCAGTTCCTACTTTGTGAGCCTTCCACCAAGAAAGACCACATAATATATGAACAAAGTAAGCATTAGATTCACTTGAAGTTTTGACAAATTTAGCAACTTATTTCTGTTGCCTGTATTTTAAAGGACCTATTGATGTCGTCGTAACAGTGACAGCCAGAGATCGGTAAGATTCCCAAACAGATAGAGGTGTTGGCTACAGTGGTGGTACACTGTAGGGAAGTCCTCTAACAAATATTATGCAAAAAGCTTAATAAGTACCCAATAAATAGTAGCTATTATTTTTGAGATATGATATAAGAAGCCACCATAAGAAAATCCAATGTGTGAGCATGTTTGTAAGGGGACTGCCATTCCCTAAACCATCCACTTTATTCTTGATGGGAATTCACAGGAGACACTTCCCTTAGGTTTCAGAGTCAGAGTGATTATGCTCACAGGAACAATTGTCATATCTTTATTCCATGAAGATAATGTACCACTCTCTGCCTTGGCCACCAACTTTAAAGCTTTTTAAAGCTCAGCTTTAATAATTGGACAGGATCTTCATGTGGCATGAATTTTTATTCTCCTGTTGTTCTCTTTGGATTTTATTCTCCTTGGATTTAGCTTACAATTTGAGCCTCATTTTTTCTTTACCCACATCATCTCTTTTAATAACTACCAGATATCAAGACTTATTGTAAGATGGCCATAATTAATAGTGTGGTATTTACACAAGCATAGGTGGATATAATGAAGGAAGAGAGAGTGGAGAACGCAAAAGCAGTCCCAAGCAGGTACGCACATTCGACTTCTTTCAGACGTGGCACTGTAGAACAACAAAGAAAGGACTGCATATACATATACATATCCTGGCTCAATCGGATCCCTATAGAAAAAAATATATTGGAATGAGCTTACAGCATGCAAATGAATAAATAAATTCATAAATAA
>NW_012150430.1:640594-642465 GCF_000956105.1 Propithecus coquereli
TGAATTTGCTTTAGGGTTGAGTTTGGGTGGGGGAAAGAAAGAGGAACTTAAATTAGAATCTACCTGAGTATTTGGACAGAATCCTATTCTGAAGAGCTGAAAGGGACTTTCGTAATCAAATAATTCAAAACATACATTTAATAAGTGCAGAGAGATGAATGACTTGTCCTGGTTACCTAGCTAGTTAAAGATAGATTTGATTTAGAAGTATATTTCTTAATAGGTAGTTTTTTGATACACAGGCCACATTTCAGGATGGTTTCATGGTGGGATGATTCATGATGAAGCAGGGTATTACAGGCTGTGTCTAAAATAAACTCAGAGTGTGCTTTTGGATTGCCAAACACCAGGATAAAACCGACAAACAAAAGCCATCGATCATCTAGAGGTATGTACCTGCAGCATCTCTCCCATGGACAGGTTAGGTTCTGAAAGGCTGCTCATGAGTCCATTTGTTCTGAAGGTCAAAGTGACACTATACAATGGACTTCCAACAGCTCGGAAGCAGAGGAGCTGACACATTTTTATTCTGATGCCTAGCTTTGTTCTTATCTATTGAAGTTTGTATGAGGGGGCTACTGGACCCATTTTTTTCTATCAATAAGTAGACCAAATATCTCACGTTAAGTGTTTAGTGTCTGTCCTACTTCAAGTTCCTTAGAAGCAGAGCCTGAGGCAGGGATTCAAGTGCATATGATTTACTGAGGGTGCGTTCTCAGAAGAAAGGAAGGAAGGAGAGCAGGAGAGAGCAAGGGAAAGAGCTAAGGAAGAAGGTGTCTCAGCTGTTGTCTAGTTTCATTCTGATCCCACAGGGAGATCTGGGGTATGAAATGCAGAAAAGTGGCATCCGTGGGCATTAATAGCTGGGGATGGGCATGTCACTTTTTAAAGGAGATATGGACAGGGCTTCACTAGCACCTACCATCAGATTTAACCTTAGCTGCAGATAATCGTTTATTATCTAGACAATAATTGTGCTCATAACAAATGAAATAAAGAAAGAAGGCTCACATGATTTATGTGGGCAGTGTTTGAAAAGGACTCAGTATTCTAACATGAAGCCCATGAGTTTTAGAGTCTGAACTCTTTTTTTTTTTTTTAATATTTAAATTCCAACTTGTTGTCTAACAATGTGCCTTAAGAAAGCTCCAATCTCTGTGAACCTCAGGCTTCTAATCTATAAAATGGGAGCAGCAACAGCATCTTCCTCTTAGATTTTTGGCCAGTTCAAGAGAGATAATATGTGCTGAAGCACCTAAAAAACTTGAAAACAAGAGGACAAGAAACTGGTCCAAAAAAAGTTTAAAAATGAAAACTAGAAGAGTTTTCTATGAGAAGCTGTAGCAATTTGAAATATGTAGATGTTTGTCCAAGTTGAGAAAGGACTTCACATTCATTATCTCAGTTAATCCATGTCATTGTCCTATAGGATGGATAGGGCTGTAATTCTCATTCTATAAATTTCTTAACAAAGGCTTCATGTTACGAGGTATTCTAATTTCATCCTGTTAAATATTTGACAGAGATAGAATTTGAACTCAGATTTGTATATACTTAAAAATTTCAGCATTTTATTATCATCATTATCTTACCAAAGGACATTTTTACCAAAATAGACATTGGTGAGAATTTATGAAGGAGGTGGTGAAGAATGAAAATTTAAATGAGGATGTGTTAAATAGTTCATGCACTTTAGGAACCTTCCGTTTGGTTGGAGACTTGCATTTTGACTCTACTTTTTCTGTTGTCACACTCTGCCAAATCTCTGCCTAGATATAATACGAAACATTGTAAATATGGCACCACTATAGGTACTGGACAGAAAGAGAAAAATGTTGTGGTTCTAGCTTTTGTTTTTTTCAAATGTGAGA
>NW_012150430.1:642515-645313 GCF_000956105.1 Propithecus coquereli
CCAACTCTTAGCCTGTGCAGTGTGAATGTGCAATTTTATTCAAATGGACCAGAAAGACTAACTCCTGCTGGATATAAGTAGAGGTGGGTGTTGGGAGAAAGACTGAATTTTGAAGAAGTGTCATTTCTGACAAGATACATAAATAGGTATCCAGCAGTGATGATGCAGGAAAAATGAGGCTAAAGCATTGAACGATCTACTTCCCTGTTGATTTTAAATTTAAATATAATAGTGGCTTGGTGTAATTTAACCATGCAACTGCTCACTTCCATTTGTTTAAGATATGAATTAGTTTTAAAAGCAAAATTTTCTTCTTGATACGATACCAATTGGTGATTATGCTATTATTTCATTAAGAGAAATTTAGAATATTAAATCCATTGTTTAGTGCTATTTCAAAATGATATCAAAAAGCCAATACTCACGTATTATCATTTTTTAATTCAAGAAATTAAAGAAAAAGTATTTCTTCACGAATTTTGTTTAGCTAGTTCATTTCTGATGTACAAAAAAGGTTAAAAGCCATTCTGCATTTTCATTTATAATTAGATATGCATTATCCACGTAATACACACTTCAAAATTATCAGGGACTTTACAATTTCTAAATGCATTTTTAAGTGTTATTTTTAAAACTTCTTCCCCTGGGACTTAGTTTCTTGTTAAGATATAAATGTACTTTATCATCATATCATCAGGATCATGTATAACTATTTTTGCATTTCTTATATATGAAAGATTTTTAAATACATTTGGAACTAATCAGTGCCCATGAAGCTTTTAAAATTTATTTCTAAATGTGAAGGTTTTTTTTTTTTTCCTTTCCTATAAAGGCCTTGCCCAAAACATAGAAATACAAACATATGTCACCTTCAAATACATAAATCTTAGAAATCCTCCTATAAGGAGTCAAAGACATTTATTTATATTATGACTTTTACCTTTTTTTTGTGCTGTGAACTATGGTTTTTGATTTATGAAGATTCTGTTTTATTTCCTCTATCAATAAAATAAGCGCATATCTAAAAAATTGTTTCAAGAGGAAGATGTAAGAAGTTCTGGATCTGCTGTAGGTTGGGTAACCTTGGGCAAGTAACATAGTTGTCCTGCCTTGAACTTCTCCAGTTCAGAATAGCTTACAGGTAGAGAATAAAGATGAACAGCATGGCAGGTATAAAACTCTTCGCATTCCTCTGGAAAAAAATTACAACGATTGTAAAGGCCTACATGTTTATAGCCCTTTGAAATACATTATTATTGCATTTTAACCTTGCATCATTTAAAGTCAATCCTGTGATGTGTAGAAAGAATTCTTTAACCCCATTGATCAGTTATTTTAAGAATTGAGTTTTGGAAAACCCCTAACTATGTGTACTGTGGTTTTAATAATATTAATAACATCATTAATATGTCAGACGAACATTTTTAAGGAAAAAGTATGTGGCATTTCAACTACATTTTATAAACAACTTCAACATCCTTAGATCATTCAGAATGGTTCCATTGTTCTTAGGATAAATAGCAAAATACAAAACTTGGCCTATGAATAGTTGTACGATCAGGTTCCTGACTGTCCCTCCATGCTCTGTTCACACTGATCCGTCAATTGCTCTTGCCCTCTACTTTGCATGTGGTAAAGATTTGGTCCTCACAGTAACTCTAGTTCAAATGGGTAATATTGGCACCCTCATTTTACACATGAAGTAACACTTGTGCACAACGTCATCCTGAGTATTAAATATTGCACCATAATGGTCTTTTGTGTGTTTCTTTGGTATCTCATAATATCGCTCAATTCTCCAATCATTTAAAGATTAAGCTTGGATATAAAGAGCCTCCTATAACTGCCTCCAAATTATTTTCCAGACTCAACACAGAAAACCAGTCGCTTCTCAAACCCAGTCTTCTGCATTCCAATAAGCCTGCGTAGTCTTTTGCTCACCTCCTCACACTTAATCTTAAAAACTGGAAGATTGTTCACACATCTGCATATCCTCTTTCTGTCCTTCCAACCCGCACGTTCTCTGCCACCCACTTTCTGCGTCTGGAACACAAAGCAGTATTTCAAAGCTCAATGCGAGCCTCATTTCCTTTGGAAGCCTTCCCTTGCTCTTTCTCCAGTCCAGACAAATTTCACTACTTCTCACTCTGGCCTGCACTCAGTTACAGGTGAAATTCACCTCGTCCACTTCGCCTGATGCTTTTCGGGGGCAGTGCAGTAGGTGGTAAGAGCATGGACTTTTTACTCCAGCTGCCTGGATTGGAATACTGACTCTGCCACTTACTACGTGGGATTTTAGGCAGATTAATTCCTTCTTCTATGTCTCAATCTGCTCATCTGAAAGCGGGCATTGTGATACTCTCAGAGGATTATTGTGAGAATCAATTGAGTTAATTTACATGAAGAGTTTGCCACATAATTTGCCTGCCACATAATTTATGCTGTGTAAGTGTTAGCGATTTCTTTTCTACTTCTTTTTTAAAAAATTATACTTAAGGTTTCACCTGTCTGCTCTGTGAAGACGGGAAGTATCTGTTTCTTATCTACCATTTAATCTTCCGGACCTAGCACAGTGCTTGATGCATATAAATTAGGTGTTCTATGGTTGCTTGGAGGACGACTAAATGAACGGTCATTTAAGAGGTCCCATGCCAGCTGTCTTTCCTTCTGCAACCATGGAACATACTTATTTGAAATGGTATCTGTGATTAAATATTAAATAATGCAAGAGCAAAAGGTCCCATTCACGATTACCTTTTACCCTAAATGTTTTATCTTTTCATTGGTAGAGTTTTATA
>NW_012150430.1:657199-659400 GCF_000956105.1 Propithecus coquereli
ATAATGATTGTGCATATTTATAGGGAATGATAATATAATGTTTCCATACATGTGTACATTTTGTAATGATCAAATCAGGATATTTAGCATAGTCATCATCTCAAACACTTACCATTTCTTTGTAGTGAGACTATTCAAAATCCTCTATTCTAGCTATTCTAAAATACATAATACATTATTATTAACTATAGTCCCTTTGCTGTGCAATAGAACAACAGAACGTATTCCTCCTACTTAACTGTAACTTTATACCTTTTGACCAAAGTCCCACTTTCCCTTTCTGCCCCTCCCCCAGCCTCTGGTAACCACCATTCTACTCTCTACTTCTATGAGTTCAACTCTTTGGATTCCACCTAAGTGAGGTCATTTGGTATTTGTCTCTCTATACCAGGCTTATTTCTGAGGCCATACCCAGACTTCTCCAGGAGAACAACAAAATCTAAATTTTGAGTCTCTCTGGATGATTGTAATATACACCAAATTTGAGACCATTGCACCTGTGGGAAGAGTCCTAGTGCTAGCTTTGACATTCCCTTGCTGTATGTTCTTGGACAAATCATCTGATTTCTCCAGAAGTCATTTCCATCAATTATAAGATTTGCAAATAATGTATATTTTGCTTTATCTCATGGGATTGTTAAGAAGATCAAGTGGGGAAATGAATAAAAAGAATAGAAGGGCAGAGGGACTACTATTATGGTTTTTCCTCAGAGGCCTAGAGTTTCTCCAGACTTAAGGTGTCTTCATGACTAGGGTAGAGTAGATTGAATTACAGAAAGGTGTCTCCTCTGGTGACCAGGTAGAGAAGAGATGTGTCAGAAATCCTCAGTGGTATTCAAAGTGCTTTTCTGATAGTAAGTATATCTTATGTAGAAATAATTTATGAATTTATGTGTGTGTTACTTCATTTTCCCAAATAAAATATATATTCTGGGATGGAACTAAGTTCATGCCTATCTGATTTTCCTAGACTTTCTTGGTATAAGCAATCTTTGCCAAGCACCATGTTTGGGTAACCTATTTCTTTTCCCTTTGCAAGACTTCCTGGTTGGACTTTATATTCTCATGTGTTGCCTAGTCTTTGAAAAAATAAAGAGTAATGCTTTCCATGGGAAAGCTTTTGTCCAGACTTGCCTCATTTCTATGTCTTCTTGCTGTCACTGAATTCCTGTTTGGGATGGTGTTTATTTCACTGGAAGTGACTTTAGCCAAGGTGCTTCTAAGCTGCTTCCATAGTTCTGCTTTTAATATTGCTTACTTTTCCCTATAAGATTTCATTTTGCTATATGGAATTCACTAAAAGAAAGAAAACACATCTTAAAATCAAGCACACCCTCATTTTATGGATAAGGAAGCTGATGCCAGAAGAGAGAAATGATTATTTCAAGAAATGACAGAGCTGTGACTAGAAATGATAACTCTTGGTTCTAAGACAAGGGTTCTTTGTATTGCTTCACACTGTGCCCAAATCACCTCAAATAATGTTAGTAGCTGTGAATCCTGAAGACTCTCCCTCTGGGACACACACACACACACATATGTACACACACACAATTTAAGGTGAATATGGCTATGAGGTTTTTTTTAAATAAAATTTAAGTTAGAAAGGGTCATATTAAAACTGAAATTTCCCATTTCATTGCTAATGCACATTATCTGAAATATCTCTGCCCTTTGCTTTATTATCAATAAAATTGGGTCTGAGTCTGGCATTTAAGCATTAAAAACTTAATTCTTTTCTCACTCTCTTCCCAAAGCCTCTTGCCTGTGAGTATTTTGTAATGTAATATTAGAGATGAGCTAAACCAACTTATGGGGGTTGCAAATAAGAAGCTAAATGACTTATCTTTAGCCCTCTAGATTACAAGTATCTTAGAAACACAAGCCATTTAATAACATTAAAAATTATAGTTTTCGTTCTGTGTATTTCTTCATAGATACAACAGATTAGCAAATTGTCTTGAGAACCATTATTTTGTGTCTTCCTACCTGTTAAAAGTCAACAGATAGGTAGATTTTATATAAGTACATGATTTTTTTTTCACTTGTATTTAACAAACTTTTAAAAAATTTTTATAGGGATTCATATATTCTTTCTCTTCTCTAACAAACCCTACCAGTCCTAATGATCAGCCAAATTAGCTCTGAAAAATAAAATAACATCCAATAGATGTTATTCTTATATGTGCACTTATGTGCTG
>NW_012150430.1:659476-661510 GCF_000956105.1 Propithecus coquereli
GGCTGACGGGCCTTAGAGTTATATTTATTTTCGAAGAATCGTAAGTAGTTTTAGAAGTTTTGTTTGGATATTTTAAGACAAATATATACCCAGTAATCATCTCTAACAAACCCACTTCCTCCGCCTGTTACCTCCCAACTCAAAGTCTCTAACCCTTTTGAAGTAGAAATCTTGCATATTTAATGAGATAGGTTCCTAGGTCACGAGTTGTGTGCAGTCATATAAATCATTTAGGAAAACAGGCATTGAAAAACATTGAATATTCCAATGAAGGATTTACAAGGGAAAAAAAGAAAAAAATACTGAATAACGATAGCCAGTTGTAGGCGTGGAGAAATATCTTTTCTCATCCATTGCTAGGTTCATGACCAAGGCCTCTATAACAAAAGGCAGGTTAATAAAAGAAAAGAATACAAATTTATTTAATATAAGTTTTACATGATATGAGGGCCTTCAGAAACAAAGACCCAAAGAAACAGAGAAACCTGTGGATTTTTATGCTAGTTTTGATGAAGAACAGATAGTCGTGTACAAGTATGACTGGACAAAGGTGGTAGGATCTAATGGGAATAAATTGGGGGAAACTCAGCAAAGCCTGCTTTTTCAGATTCTTCTTGGTGTCTCTGTGTCTTTAAGAGGGATAAGGATGTTCCTTTCCACTGAGTACAGGAAAAGGACTTCTGGAATGAAGTTTGTATGATCTGCTTCAGGAAAGAAAAGCGAGGGGAAGGTGAGAATGACCTTCCCACTTGGCGTTTTCTCAAATGCCAAGGTACCATATTTTGGGGTGGCGTCTCCTGAACCTCATCACAGTCTTTTAGAAAAACAAGTAAATGGTCTCTTCATATGTAATACAGCCAATTTCCAAACCGTGTATTTTAGCATCTATGTCAGCTTTGCTATGATTCTCCCCTTCATACTGAAATCATATTAAAAATATTTTGGTGGGGGTGCCTGATTGTAAGAAATGAATGACATGTTACAGAATTAATTCAAATGTCATTGACTTTTTTAGTAGCATCCTGAAACATCCCATGGGGAGAATCTGACAAATGCCTACCAAAGAAGAAAAAAATATAGACTTAGGTATTCCTCTACCCTATTAAAGATGTGAAGTGATACATCAAATACCAAATCAATCAGAGGTTTTGAACCAGCTCTGTTACTTTTAAATTATTCAGTCATTTCCTGTGCACCTCAGCTTCTCCTTAATGAAAGGGAGTTGAAAGACAGCAGTCAAAGAGCACATTTCATTTGCCTGGATTTTCTGCCACTTTTTTTTCCTAAAGGAATTTGTATAGACTGTTTCTTATTTTCAATATTAGGGTAAGAGAAAGAAAAAAACAAAAAACTTTTTATTCTTTAGGCCAGCCTCAAGATGCCAATATTCTCCTTGCCAGGACTGTGATACCATCTTTCATAATTTGCTTACAGGGCACGATCTTTGGACCTCCATGCTCCCTATCATTTTCAAAGCAAAGGATATACCGTACTTAGTTTGCCAGCTCTCTTTAATTTTGGAATCAATCACTGAAATAACTGCTGTCATCATTACATGCTCCTAATTAAGCTCAGTAATTGTTTTTCAACACAAATTCAAAGTTGTTGGCTTAGCTGCAGCAAATGAATTTTTCACAGTATCCCCATAATCATGCTGATCACTATGGTACAATGATTATTAAACTGTGCATATAGATCAGGGGTTCAACTCCTGGTGTGGGCTCTGTCCTCATTAACACGTTTAAATCAATGGAGAAACAGTATTAATGAATTCAAATGATTGCCATGCACATGTTACTGATAGCATTGCATACTCACGAGTGTTTTCCTATGATGCAAACTAGGAATTATGTTTTAAATGATTATTTTAAGCATCATCTGAATTAATATCATATTAATTCCAGGAAACATAATGGATCTGAGCTAAAATCTTGACCTTTTGATGGGGAACATCCTTCACTATTAAGTAGTTCAGCCCTGTGTCAAGAATATAATGGCTGGGGGCTGTGTTTGTTTGCTGTCCTTCCATAATGC
>NW_012150430.1:664480-665621 GCF_000956105.1 Propithecus coquereli
ATTACTGTATTTTTACTGCAAAATAAAATTAGGCAAAATCAGCTTATTTTGCCAAAATGAACTGAAATTGTTACTTTGTGTATGTGTCATTTTGACTTTGCATCTAAAAATTAAGACTTAAAAATTATTTTAAAACTCAAAGCTTCAAAAGTCATTTTAATATTTATTTTGTCTTTTCCTATATTCAAATTGCATATGCAATTTTTACCAACAAAATATCCTTATTATTTACCCATGTATAATTTTCACATGCATATATTTTTGAATTTGTGAATTCTACCCACAATATGGATCAAATTCTGCCTTTACTGCCAATTTGTAAATCAGACCAAAACATTACTGATTCTTCCTCCCTATTATTGCACAGAAAATATGTGAGAAATAAAAACAGTTTTTTCCTATTTGCCCACAATAAAAATTCTTTTTCTGCCTTAGAGGGTACATAGCTGTAATAAATGTATTTTTCTAACCACAATATTGCACTGCATGGCACCAATTTCAAGACTAAATGTTCTAAGCAAATCTTATCAATAAGACTGAGACATAATCGTGGTTCCTTGGAGGTGGTGGTGGTAATGGGGTACATTGCCTGAAAAGTAGCATGAGGGAACACCTTGGGGTCCGAGAAATGTCTATATCTTTACCTGAGTGACGGGCACATAGCTGTATACCTATGGAAAAATTCCTTGAGCTGTACACTTCAAATTAGGGTACTTTTTAAGACTCCATTGTGTGGATATTTTAGCTCAATGAAAAAGACAAAACAGTGCAGCTCCCAGAGGTAGGATTTTACCTATAATGGGGTGAAGGGTAACCACTAGCAGCACAATTCAAGATGATTTCAGATTTTGATAAATCCAAAGGAAAAATGACATCTTCCGGCTCCTGAGTAAAAATAGGGCGGCTGAAAAGTCCATCACCTGAAAAAAGAAACGAATAACATCATTAAATGAATAACCACAAAAAAAACTGAACCTTGCTATCAATGCAAGTCTGTATTACATATCAAGCGAAATACACAAAGAGCACCACCCCAAGGATGGACATATTTGAAACTCGGGCTTGGGGGTGAGGGGGGGCAAGGGCAACATACGAAACCTAAACATCTGTACCCCCATAATATGCTGAAATAAAAAAAAAA
>NW_012150430.1:666686-669210 GCF_000956105.1 Propithecus coquereli
TATAATCCGTTACTATTTATTTTGGTGCTCAAATTGTCACTGATTTGGTCAGCAGGAGCCCTTTCAAACTGACTTCTTTGCCCTTTGGCATATCCTTACCATTCGTTGAACTCTTCCTTACTTTCTGGTATAAGAAAGAGCTCCAGGAGCATCTTGTATGACTCCTGCCCCAGCCATGGAAGTTGCTATTTTTTTTTCTAAGAAAACTTGACTTCTTTTATTAGAGAATGGTATTTAGAAACCATGATCTGGATTTTTTTATTGAGGTGCTGTTGCTCTGAGTCCCTCTCGGTGGATGTGTATTGGGGTATGTGTGTAGATTGTGTGTGTGTGTGTGTGTGTGTGTGTGTGTGTGTGTGTATCTAAAGTGATGTGTGATGGGTTGAGTTGTCCTCTATCCATATTTGTAATGCCCTGTTCAGATTGCGAGAACCCTGGCTCTGATTACCTTCAGTGTATGTATGCATTTGTTCAATCCCCTTTTACGTACTCGTCTCCTATTACTGCCACCTACTATTTCACCCTGCACAGGTTCTGACACCCACTCCCAGTTTTACCCACATACCAACATGGATAACTTCCACGTCACCCAGGACCTAAGGCCTCACACTGGAACACTCCTCTCCCCTCAGAAACTCTGTCCTCCCTCTGCTTGCCTCCTGCACTAGGCTTTGGGCTTCTGTCTTGACCACTCTCCCCTGAAAATAGAACCTTCCTCCCTCTTCCCAGGCTCTGATACCCTGCGAGAGGCCACCCCACTCTGGGCATGTCCTCTCACCTTGCTTGGGCTCTGCCACCCCACTCCCGGCCACCACTGCCCTAGCCCTGCCCTGTACCCCTTCTCACCCCCTCAGGTTCCAACACCCCATGCTGGTGGCTGCGGCTCTCCTCTCCCACGCTCACGTGGGTGTCCACCTCACTCAGCTCCCTCCATGGCATCTGGACTGAATTATTGTGAAAGGAAGGGAAGGGGAAGAGGAGAAGCTCAGAACTCTTGTATAAGGTGAAATTCTGTGTTTGTTTTTATGTGTAATGTACAACATAAAACATAAACCTGATCATATTAGGCCTTAATTTGAAGTCAGTCCATAACTCTAATAACTGTACTTAAGTGACATGCAGCAGTATAGTCATTTCCTCTGATATCAATCACAGCACCAGAGAATCTCAAAGGTGGAAGATTTTTTGTAGGCCATTCCGCTCAGACTTCTTGGTTTAGAAAGACAGTAGAGTGAGTCGTTAAGAGCATGTGCTTTGGAATCAAATGGGCCTCAGTGGATTTGAGCAATCCTCTGTGTCCTTGCCCGTAGAACAGATTTAGTATGCACATCATGTGACTGTTTTGAGATGTAATGATGTATTGCTAATAAAGTATGTTACGTTGTGCCTACTAACAAGTAACTATATAGTCATCGAATTATAACAGCCATCATCACCATCAGCATCAGCATGACCACCGTCCTTATTATTACAAAGAAGGAAATTGAAACACGGAATGTTGAAACATTTTTTTCCAAATTCACCATCTGTTTTAACAGAGAGCAAAAAATTAAACTTAGGTTTTCTGTTTCCCACTCCATTGTTTTTACCATCCACTCATATCTGCTTCTATCCCATTAGTCTTCTAAAATATTTGCACCCAGGTAGAATAAATTATTTTATTAACTTCATCTTAAATTGTAATTTCAGCACATTGCATTATTGGCCCAAAAGTAGACAGACAGAGGTTTTGATTCCAGCCTAGTCAGTTACTAGCTCTGTAATGCTGGACAAGTTACTTAACCACTCTGGTTCTCTGGTTTCTCAGGTGCTGAGTGTCAATACCACAGCTTATATCTTAGTGTTGCTGTAAAGGCTGATGGAGAAAGAGTGGATTGAAGATGGATTACAGACTTTTCTTACCTAATGAAATGTGCAAGACATTATAAATACAGAAGAGTAAACAAATAGAAATTAACCACATCTGAACAAGAAAGAGGGCCTATCTCAATGCCACTGACTTAAAAAGAATTAAAACAAAGAAAGAAAAAACAAAAACAACTGTTAAGTAAGAAGAGTCTTGCCAGGCTCAGGGCAGTAAAAGAGTTCTGGACTTTCTAATTTTGTCCCCACCTGTTGTAAGATTGGTGAAATGACTTTCTGAGATGCTCATTACAACTCCACATGGAAATAAGCAAATTTGTGTGTACATGGATGGTCTATATTTATCTTTTCTTCTTCTTACTGAAGAGTAGAGAAAGGGGCTTTTGGCAACAAAAAGGTGACATAGGGAAATATGAAGAGTAAAGCTGATTTTATTTCATATACTAATAGCTTTATGCCTATTCACTCACTTGGTAAAACCTCAGAAGCCCATTAAAAAAGTGACACATCTCTGAACAAAGTACACCTATCATTCCTCCACCAGTACTCTTGCTACGATCCATTAAAAAGATCTTAGAATAGAAAAAAAGCACCCAAGTGTTCTAAAAAAGGCTGAACTTCCCTCAATCCTACCAGTATGTAATGGTACAAAATGTGGATA
>NW_012150430.1:672335-674603 GCF_000956105.1 Propithecus coquereli
ATGTTATTGAAAACACACAGAGTTCTGCTTTCTTCTTTCATTATCTTCTATAGAATTAAAAACAACTAATTCTATGATCTGACTGCAATATTGGATCAAACCTGCCATTGTCTAAAGTTTATTGTCATTCCCTGAATATTGAAAACTTTTGATTCCATCTAAGGCAGTCACGTTCTGGCATTTCTGAACAGCCCATGAACTACTTCATGGAGAAGTAGCTCTTAACCCATAAGAGTGGACACTTAAAGGCTTGTTTGATTTACTTTATTCTGTTATTCTAGCCACGACTGACTGGATCAAAAGTGAATATTTTCCTTTTGGGCTGCTGTGTTTCTCTGTGTTGGGAATTTGGAGATAATATTGAGATGCTAGTCTCTGCTGGTTGCTTAAGGCAGAGACTAGCATCTCTTAATATGCTTTCCAGATATTTATGAGGCATTTTATAAATATTAGAACATCTACCTTCCATAAAACTCACAAAGAGGTACAGAATGCAGTCTATTCAAAGACAGACATTGAGATAAACAAATGAGGGCGGGGGGCACCAGAATGATGGAGAGGAAGAATAATTGAGAGAAAAGTGGCTTTATTCCCTGAGCTTTTCCATCCTTGGTTTCAGTGTCTAGAGAGACCTGCCTCTGGGTTACATGAGCCGCCAACTGTATAGTTTCTGTTTCTTGCAACTAAAACGGCCTTGAGAAAGACAGCTTCCTATAAACCATAGTGAGAGACGAGTGTTCTGCTGCCTTTCTTCTCTCCATAACAATAAACATGTAGACAACCTGGGCAGGTAACCACCTACTTTTAGACTAAGTCAAACTCAAGTATTCTAGAAGGCCCATATCTGAAAGAATACAGAACTAAAAGTCATTACTATCCATGGTTCTACTTGAATCCCATCATTTGAGCCTGGAAAAAATTTCAGGTTTCACAGAGGGATAAGACTAGAGATCTCCAAGATCATACCCAGATATAAAGCACCAGGGGTCTTTCCATGTTACAATCTTGTCCCTTGCAATCTATTTCCCCACCCAGGCTTCCGGAGCTTCCTGAACATCCCCTACTGCAGAAATCTAATTTGCACAGATGTTTGAGGGTCTTCCATCTGCCACGAGTTGGGGCTATGAGCACTGCATGTTGGCTGAGCAGCTGGTCAAAGGGGGGATCCTGGGGTCCAGCAGGACAGTTAATGGACCATATTGCACTAAGTGGTGGGGTGAGGCCCTCACGGCTTCTAAGGGTCATTCAGAAGGTATTCCCATGCCGAAGGGAAAGACATTAAAGAGAAAATAAAAATCACCATACCAGGTCAAGAGAGACACCATAAAAGTAAGGAAAAATTTTATATTTTTCATACCTTGAATGACAATTTTTTCTTGCTTTATGTACAAAGGGCCTCGCATTTTCTTTATGCACTGGCCTCTGCAAATTATTTTGCCGATCTTGACTAAAGCTTACAGAAATTAAATCATTTGCTCAAGATCACACCCCTGGTAATATTCTGGAGCTCGCATGCAAATCCAGCTTTGACTCCAAGTCAAAGGTTGCACAAATTATAATATGTCCACTTGAGTTGTATATACTTTCAAGATTAAAAATGCTCTACTACCCTTCCTGGCTTTATTCTTGTTCTATTACTAAGCCTCTGCCTTAGTTTTTCAAACTCAAGTTCTTTAAGTTATAGAACTTAATCTAGACTAAGCTCAACTATGTCTTTCTTAGAATGCAGGTTCTATAAAGAGAAGAGCTTTTCCTCCCTTCCTCCTTTCCTCTCTTCCTTTCTTCTCCTTCTGCCTCTTCTTCCTCTTCTTCTTCTCTCTCTCTTTTACCAATTTCCCTTTGTCTTTCAGGCAAGGAGCAACATTTTAAAATAGAAAAAATTCTCAGAGAAATTTCCACCTAATTTACAGGAAAAAGGAAAAGTAATTATAGGGAGGTCGAGTGTTCTATTTAAGAACTAGAGGCAGACCTGAGTCTTAAATCAGAAGAGTAAGTTCTGAACTGGAAGTCCAATAATCGGTTGATGTTTACCTTGTGAGGGGTTTTATGCAGGGAAGACACATTAGGCTTTTTTTGTAGAAGAAAAAATAAGTAAACTTCATCAACTATGTTCAAGAATAAAGATATCAAAGCTAGAGTTTTAAAAATAGTTATGAAATTACTATAAACATCCAAGCAGAGAGACACATCTTAAACTAAGGAGCTTAAACTGGGGAGCAAGAATTGAGAGCAAAAATTAAAAGGTGATTTGCCAACTCGTTGAATGTG
>NW_012150430.1:674653-675134 GCF_000956105.1 Propithecus coquereli
GTTTAATGAAGAAAAGAGATTGGAAGCAAATATGTTGATAGAGTAACCTAATTTTTGATGGTGGCAGTATGAATGGCTTTTTTACTCTTTTTTTTTGTAGATGTCTATAACTTTAAAATTTCCAACCCCTCATCCCCCTCCCACACACATGTAGAAAAGAAAACCTGGCTGAAATAATGCCATTAAGCAACATGCATAATGCAAGGCACAAAACAGGCATACAACATATGCTAACTTAGTTACCTTCTTCTACTTTCACTCAGAGGAAAGTCCTGTTCAAATTTCATAGAGTTCAAATTTGAGGTACAACTTGGCTTAATAATATCTTATATTTGCAGAAGGGATTTGTGACTTATACATACACAAATTACTAAATTAATGCCTCGTGACACCTTTTGTGAAATGTGTATTTCTATTCCCATTTGATAGATGAAGAACTTAACACTAAAGGTGTTTGCTGACAAACTTTGGTTCATTTTGA
>NW_012150430.1:687819-691428 GCF_000956105.1 Propithecus coquereli
GTCTGGAAGGTAAGAGAATAATGAAATATAAGTGTGAAATGGTAAACATAGCACAGTTTTCAAGGACAGTAAATGACATGACAGAGGTTTGCAATTGTTCTGTAAACAGAAAACATGGAAGTGTTTTCAGTTTGAAGCAGGATTATGATACGTTTAGATCTATGACTCACTGGAGGAAGGATGGGGAAGAGAAACCACGGATCAAGGAGATTATTTATCAAACATTTGAAAACACTGAGATAATTGGGCATTGTCAGTAGGAATAAAGAGAATGAGAAAGATGTGAGAGCTATTTTGAAGTATGCAGCACCAATAAATACCAACAAAATATTATTAATGATTTGATGTGAGGGATAAGGAAAAGACAGCATTAAAGATTAATCTGAGCTAGCTATTACAGATGAATGCAAGGATGCACCTATGTTGGTTGAGGTCCTTAACTGTTAAAGAAAGAAGAGAAAGATGAGCAGCAGTGAGGATGAACGGGGATGAGAAAGCAGACACAATTTTAATTTATTTTTCAGTCACTTATTGAACAAACATTTATTTGTGGAATTACTATGTGCTAGAACTATCTGAGGGCCTGAAAATATAGCAGTGAACAAAATTGCTAAAATTGCTGCTGAGATACAGCTTGTATTCCAATTGGGGGAGGCATAAGATAAATCAACAAATAAACAGATGGTGTATGCAATTGTTATAAGCGCTATGGAGAAAAATAAACAGCAAGGGAGCTAGGAATTCTAGGTTGAGGTGGTTTTTTAAATATATATATGAAAGGTGGTAAAAGAAAGCATCACTGGTCTAGTGATATCTGCACAGAGTTTTAAAGAAAAGTGTGTAATAAGACATGCATCAAGAAAAAATTCTAGACAGAAGAAGAGCAAGTGTCAACCCCTGAGGCTGAAGGTATTGATGTAATTTAAGTGAATATATTGATAGCTTAGAGCAGAGTGCTTGTGGTATAGATGAATAATAATTGGATTCTAAATATATTTTTTTGTATACTGAGGCAATGAGATTTGTAAGGTATTGGAGAAAAATTTGGAAATAATGGATAAGTGCAAGTTATTTAGTCTAAGTAAATAGAGGAATAAGTTTTCCGTTTTCTGGTGAGAGGAAATACTTCAGTAGAATAGTTTGGTTGTGCTGGTGGGGGAACCAAGAGTTTGGTTTTATAAATGTAAGTTCGATTAGGCATTCTATTAAAAATATTTAAGGTGTTGTTCTGTACATGAGTCTGCAGTTCTGGACAGATTTGTGGACTGAATATATTAATATATACATTTGAGAGTCATCAGAATGGGTGTATATAAAGCAAAAAAGAGGCCCTCAAACCTAGCCTTAAGACACAGCAACCATTAAGGATCAGCCTGGTGAGGAGGAACCAGGAAAGGGACTGAGGAAGAATAGCCAATGTTGTGGGGTGTCCTACGAGAGTAACGGACTGGAATCTAAAGTTAAAGAAGTGTTTCAAATGGGAGGGAATGGTCAGCTTTGTGAAATAGGGATGGTAGGCCGAATAAGATGAAGGAAAACATACCATTGCATCTAGAATGTAGAACAAGTCACTGAGGATGTAGCAAGAGCTGTTGAGCGGAGCGTGCATCCTGAATGGAGAGTGGTCAAGGAGCAATGCGAAGAGAGGAACTAGAGACAATGAGTGTGAAAGCAAAATTCTAAGGAGTTTCTCATAAATAGGCCCAGAGAAACAGGGTAGACTAGAGAAAGATGTGGGGTCAAGGGCACGTTTTGTTGAGGTGGGATATTACAGCATATCTGAATGCTCCTGGGCAAGATTCAGAAGAGTGAGAACGTGATGATGCAGGAGAGAGAAGATGATACCTGGAGCGATGCCCTTGAGGGGACAGGGGTCAGTGTAGTGGTTGGCCTTAGAAAGAAAGGTTTCATCCACTGTTACTGGAGGGAAGGCAGAGTACATAGAGACAGATGGAAAATATACTGGTACATGTGGGGTTGAAAGCATGTTAAAATTATCTTCTGGGTTTTTTTTTTCTTACTTCCTTGGGAAATAGAAAGGTTATCAGCTGAGACACATGATAGGAGAGCAGATATGGGAGATCTGAGAAAGATAATATTATGCAAAATGATCATCATGAGAATGAGAAAGTATCTGGACTAGAGATATATGCTAGGACATAGGTAAATTTGTGAAAGATTTCAATATGGATACAAAAAGATGACAGAATGTCTTGTCTAGTGCACTTTTGTTTTTAGATTAACTCTGACTTCCAATGTCTTTTAACTATTTTATAAGGAGGAGAAAACTATTAAGAATGCAAATGATTCTTGGCCATTGAAATGCAAATGAACTGTGTCTAGTGGAATGTCAGTGATTTTTTTCTGTTTTTCCATAATAGACAAACCAAACTTTCTGTTTGTTTGTTTTTGTAACAGCTTTCTTAAAACATGATTCACATACTATGCAATTCACCCATGACAAACCTGTTTTGCATCTATTTATAAATTCATTTTAGCACTCTTTATCACCTATGTGTATGAGGTTCTTTGAACTCCTCTTTGAACAAATGTAACAGAGGTAAAGGTTGAAAAAAGGGCAAGGAAATGTTTTATGAGTTGTCTCTCTAAACCCCCACCCTTTGGAAAATAAAACCCGCAATTCCCCCCAAAGCCAGTATTCAAAGGGACAGGAAATGTTCTTTGCTGTTTGTTTTCTTGTATCTTAAATGGCAGGAGATGGCTCAACAGAATTGTCCCAACAAGGGTCAGGAGACCTCTGAGGCTGACTTCAGAGGAGATAAGGTCAACCGAAAACACCAATTATAGTTAAACCACAATAGCCCAAAGCCATGACATGTGACACTGGTCACGTATACCCCAGCCCAACTGCTGAAAACCCCCCTTTTAAAAAGCCCCGTATTTCTGCTTAAAGCCAGGATGGTGGTCTTTGAGATGCTAGTCCACTGCCCTCCTCATGTTCCAGCAAATTAAACTTCTCTTTCCTTTTCCTCAATCCACTTGTCCTTGTTCTTTGTTCTTGCTGATTCTGCTTTGGGGACAAGTATGTAACTTTCGGTAGCACAAGTTGTAGCATTTTACCAGTTCCCTCATTAGTTAATGAGTTAAACAAAACCTTTCACATGTGTCCATTTACATTTGTTTAAGAAACATGATTTTGCTATTTTTAAAAATATCATAAAACAGGTTAAATTTGAATTTTGTGAGGAAGTTATAGATGTAGAAACCCATATGTAGTGACGAGCAGGTGTCTGGCTGGAGAGAGAGGCAGAGTTGCATGGCATTGCTTTGTAAAAGGTAGTCACAACATGGCATTGAATAAAAAGAAGGCTGAGGATGGAAACCAGAGATCATCAACTTCTATGGAATTGACAAAAGAAAGAAAATAGCCAAAAATTCTGAGGAAGGTCTACATGAGAAGTTGAGAATATTTGGCAGAATACCATTATATTAGTTTTCTATTTTGCCATAACAAATTTCCTCAAACTTAATGGTATAAAACAACACAATTTTATTATCTTATAGTTCTGTAGGTAAGACTTCCAAAATGGATCTCACAGAGCTAAAATCAAGGTGTCAGTGGGGCTGCATTTCCTTCTAGAAGCTCTA
>NW_012150430.1:692943-696483 GCF_000956105.1 Propithecus coquereli
GTGTTTTGACAGCATAATAAATGTAATGCACTTGAATCACTTCGAAACCATCCCCGTACCCAAACCCTGGTCTGTGGAAAAATTGTCTTCCATGAAACCAATCCCTGGTGCCAAAAAGATTGGGGACCACTGATATATGGCATAGCCTTTTGCTCCCAGGCTACAAACCTGAGCAACATGTTACTGTACCGAATACCGTAGGCAACTGTAAAACATTGGTAAGTATTTGTGTATCCAGACATTTCTAAACATAGAAAAGGTACAATAAAAATACAGTAGTATAATCTCATGAGACCACCTTCATACATGGGGCCCGTCATTGACCAAAACGTCATTTTACCTCATGACTATAAATAACTGAGAAAAGCATTGTAAAAAAATCATTATTTGATGAGAAGAGATATAATTTTGGTACCATGGTCTCACCATTATGCATACCGCATACCATCCCTCAATCTCGCTTCCTGTTTATTGCCAACATAAATATCTTAATGAAATCAATGGGTTTGGCTTTAAATGCCACCCAAGTGGCCTTCTTTGAAGAGCTAAGACTGTACCTCCTTCTCATATGGGTCATCGATAGTTTTCTGCTTTCTTGGGTTGAATTCTATCTCTCATTCCTGTCACGTACTTCTCCTGCCCTGTGTGCCATGCAAAAATGCCACCAAATTTGTCAGAAAAGATTTGCCCTTTGTGAAACTAGCTTGATTAAGTTTTATCAGCTCATATCTCTCTGGATGTTTGGTAACCTCATTTCTTATTACTGTCTCAGGGATCTTGCCTGCAGCTAAGGGCAAATCTGCTCATTTATAATTTCTTGGTTCTTTCTGAGCTCTTTTCTCACAGACAGAGGTAGGTATTTTTTGTTCATTTGTTTGTTTTGCTTCTATCTCCCTGTAACTGTGAGACATTTTTGTTACCATTATCCTCATTTTGGTTAAAATGAATTTATTTAGAAATAGATTCATATTTTTTCCAGTCAATCACAATGAAAATTTCTTAAAATTAAAATTATTGACTGATAAAAACCTGTTATGTATTTCCTGTACTTGGCAAAGTTATCTTTCTTACCAAGAAATGCTCCCTATAGTGTTAGAGTGGATGATCACTTATTCTATTTCTCTCTTGCTACATCAGTTTAAACTTCATAAACACCATAATTATACTAGACTGAATTCGAATATGAAATAAGAAAATGAAATAGCATCCCCTGATTCATTATGCTATATTGTCTTCCTCCCAACATAAAGATTAAATGACAGGGATAGTTTACAGAGATGACAAACATGAGGGAGTTCATTTTGTTTCAAACTCATAATCACCAAAAGATCTCTTTTTTCTCCCCCCTTTTATGAGCAGGAAAACTGGTTGATTCCCTGTGTGAGAAAAGCCCTTGACATTTTCTATTTGTTCCTTCAAGGTTCAGCTGGGTTCTGAATTTTGGTTCCTGTTATTTTCACATCAATGTTTAAGCATAAACAGTTTCGCTAGAGAGAGATGTTACATCGACTTTGTAAACATTTTCCAAAGATGAGTATGCGTCAAGCTTTTCCTTCCCCTTCCTATTCATGTTTCCCTTTTCTTTATCTACTTTATCGTCCTGTTTCTATGTTTTTCGCCACAGGGCAACAGTTGGACAACAGAAATATGTGACACTTCTCATTGGTATGAACTGGCATGAACAAGTAAGAAAAAGTTTCACTTACTCAACCAGCATTTTTTTTTTAAATTTAAGGTTATTATTTTATGTCACTATAAAAATAATACTCATTACGGAATATTTGCAAGACTCAGGAATATAAGAAGAAAAAATACCCAATTGTGCCATTGCAAAATCACTACTATTAGGATATTGGTACCTGTAATTCCAGGATTTTTTTCCTATACTACCCTGTCAATTTTTAATCTCTGTTGTTACTCAGGTAACAATATAACATAAGCATTTTCCCTGCTATTAATTGGCTTTTGTGATATTTTACTTTTAATGGAATAATATTTTGAAAGGTTTGTAATGATTGACTGCTTTATGTCACTGAAAATGTTTGTTGTTCTATATTTTTGTTTTCTACTACCAACAATGCAATAGTAAGTGCCTTTCCTATATTTAGAATTATTTCCTTAGCAAAATTTTCTAGAAGTAGAATTATTGGATTTAAGAGAATTAATGTTTGGGGTGTTCTGATAGTTACTGTTAATTTTCATCTAATTGGATCTGATTGTGAGGTGAGGGAGTGTTTTTAAGTGTAAATGTAATCCCAGCTGGGATTTGAAAGATGATGGTGATGATTACATTTTTGACAATTTGCTAAGTGTTATGTGTACTAACTTGGCATTTATTACCTGATTCAACATAGAGATTCCCCATTTTACAGAGGGGAGAATTTAAACAAGTCAGTCTAACATTAGATGGAATGATTTTAACATCCCAAGAATAGAGGAGTTAGGAATGGATGAATTCTTTTAGAAAGAGAATAGGATAAGTAAATGCAAATGCCTTGAGTTGAGAGAAATCAAGGAACCTTTGAAGAATTCAATAATTCTTAAGGAAAGAGTTGACAAGAGATGGGGCTAGAGAGATAACCAAGATGACAGGAAGAAGTTACTTTTTGCCTCCTTAAATTATGAAGAAATAATCCTTAGGGCTTTGGACAGTCATAAACATGATGGAAGCTTGTGATCACATTTGCAGTTTGAAAAATATGTCCAAATTCAGTATACAAATGTGCCTAGGAAGTAGAAACTGCCAGGCTGCTTCCCTTTAAGAAGCTTAAAAGAGAGAGTCCAGATATGAGCTAGTCTCCAGATAAGAAGGGGCTAGACTTAGGCCAAATCTACTTTTTTCTTTATTCACCTACCAGAACCCAAAGCGTTCAAATGCTTCTGGCTTCTTTCAGTGTCACAGCCTTGGCTGTTCTTACTGCTCCTTTGGAGGTATTACAGGAGGCCCATCCACCAAGTGTCACATATGCTGTGAGAGTGAGCCTTCCCCAGTGCTTACTGCGTGCAGCTCTCCAAAGAGCTGAATTAAAAATATATGCTGGCTTTGTTTGTTCTAGACAGAGAAATAAAAACAAAATTCTGTTTAGCTCATCATCTATGAAAATGTAGACCTTCATCTTAATTTTCCATGATGATTCTACAGCTAACCAGAGGAGAAAACTTCATTTTAGCAAACATTGCTATTGCATAATGACTACTACTTATTTTGTTTCTTTTGGGTAACTCCCCTCCAAAAAAAAAAAAACACGAAAGAAGCTCACTGATTTGCAAACTTTTCATAAACACCAATATTCACAAGTGGCCGGTACTTTTATTGACCAGAACACAAGTGATGATAGAAAAAATAAAGGAGTGTTCACTTTTAGCCGTGAGTAAGCTCTTAATCAGACTACCTAGCAGTGAGCGTCACTTCTCTGCTCCTCCCTGTGTCTGGTTCCCCAGACTTCTCAAATCGCAAAGAAATGGAACAAAAACATACGGGCAGAAGAGAGAACAAAGATTTTGAGATATATTTCCATGGCATTTTTCACATTTCAAATA
>NW_012150430.1:696533-699219 GCF_000956105.1 Propithecus coquereli
ATAATCTCCCTATTTTATGATCAGCTGATTAGCAACCTTAATTCCATCTTCAACCTTGATTCCACTTTGCCTTGTAATCTAACATAATCACATGTTCCAGGGATTAGAATATGGACACTTTGGGGACCATTATTCTGCATACCATATCCATCATGTGGGTAGCCAAAAAGAGAGAATTTTTAATAAGGAGGATATAGTTAAAAGTTATATTTGTTACATATGTTAAGCATTAAATATTAGAGAGTCATAATGGAAAAAAAGAACAACAAGAAAGAACTAGTGTTGATAATTGGGAAGTCTTTTGTTTCTTCTTTGGAAGAAATTTCATAATCAAAGTCATAATGGGTTGAGAAATAAAGGCCAAGCTTAAGGTGAATTGAGGATAGAAAGAAAACTGTGGCATCATCTGTATACTACTCTCTAAAGAAGTCAGACAGCAAGGAGAGAGGGGAGCAAAAACAACAGCAGGACCTAGAGAAGTTGTTTGTATGTGTGTGTTTCAGTTTTGATTATTTATATTTTTAGGATGAAAGAGGCAAGCCTGTTTGTAGGCTGACGCTAAGGGACCAACTGAGCAGGAAACTCAGACTCTTTCTTTTGAACTTCTGGGTCTTTGACCCTATTACTCCTCCAATTTTAGAGCATTTCAACATTAACCTTTGAAAAATACCAGCATTCTGTCAAGTACACAAAGCACCTAAAAACACTTTCCTAAAACATCCCAGGGTAAAGATGTTAGAAAGCTCCATAAAACCTGTTATTATCACTGAGTTATTATAGTGGCCCACTGGTTGCCCTCTGAGGTAAGATCGTGTCTCCCTGAAATGGCATTGGCTCCATATATATACCAGTAATAAACTGAGACATTTGGAAAAAATAAATACAGTCCTGCGTCACTTCATGATAAGAATACCTTTTGAGAAATGCATCCTTAGGTGATTTGTTTGTTGTGTGAACATCATAGAGTGTGCTTACACAAACCTAGATGGTACATCTAGGCTATATGGCTGTGGTCTCCAATCCTGGGGCTATGGACCGGTACCGGTCTGTGGCCTGTTAGGAATCAAGCCGCACAGCAGGAGGTGAGCAGGGGGAGAGCAAGCAAAACTTCATCTGTATTTACAGTCACTCCCCATAGTTCGCATCACTGCATAAGCTCCGCCTCCTGTCAGATCAGCAGAGGCATTAGATTCCCACAGGAGCATGAACCCTACTGTAAACTGCGCATGTGAGGGATCTAGGTTGCACACTCCTTGTGAGAATCTAATGCCTGAGGATCCAAGGTGGAGCAGAGGGGATGATGCTAGTGCTGGGGTGTGGCTGCAAATACAGATTATCATTAGCAGAGTGTTTTGACAGCATAATAAATGTAATGCACTTGAATCACTTCGAAACCATCCCCGTACCCAAACCCTGGTCTGTGGAAAAATTGTCTTCCATGAAACCAATCCCTGGTGCCAAAAAGATTGGGGACCACTGATATATGGCATAGCCTTTTGCTCCCAGGCTACAAACCTGAGCAACATGTTACTGTACCGAATACCGTAGGCAACTGTAAAACATTGGTAAGTATTTGTGTATCCAGACATTTCTAAACATAGAAAAGGTACAATAAAAATACAGTAGTATAATCTCATGAGACCACCTTCATACATGGGGCCCGTCATTGACCAAAACGTCATTTTACCTCATGACTATAAATAACTGAGAAAAGCATTGTAAAAAAATCATTATTTGATGAGAAGAGATATAATTTTGGTACCATGGTCTCACCATTATGCATACCGCATACCATCCCTCAATCTCGCTTCCTGTTTATTGCCAACATAAATATCTTAATGAAATCAATGGGTTTGGCTTTAAATGCCACCCAAGTGGCCTTCTTTGAAGAGCTAAGACTGTACCTCCTTCTCATATGGGTCATCGATAGTTTTCTGCTTTCTTGGGTTGAATTCTATCTCTCATTCCTGTCACGTACTTCTCCTGCCCTGTGTGCCATGCAAAAATGCCACCAAATTTGTCAGAAAAGATTTGCCCTTTGTGAAACTAGCTTGATTAAGTTTTATCAGCTCATATCTCTCTGGATGTTTGGTAACCTCATTTCTTATTACTGTCTCAGGGATCTTGCCTGCAGCTAAGGGCAAATCTGCTCATTTATAATTTCTTGGTTCTTTCTGAGCTCTTTTCTCACAGACAGAGGTAGGTATTTTTTGTTCATTTGTTTGTTTTGCTTCTATCTCCCTGTAACTGTGAGACATTTTTGTTACCATTATCCTCATTTTGGTTAAAATGAATTTATTTAGAAATAGATTCATATTTTTTCCAGTCAATCACAATGAAAATTTCTTAAAATTAAAATTATTGACTGATAAAAACCTGTTATGTATTTCCTGTACTTGGCAAAGTTATCTTTCTTACCAAGAAATGCTCCCTATAGTGTTAGAGTGGATGATCACTTATTCTATTTCTCTCTTGCTACATCAGTTTAAACTTCATAAACACCATAATTATACTAGACTGAATTCGAATATGAAATAAGAAAATGAAATAGCATCCCCTGATTCATTATGCTATATTGTCTTCCTCCCAACATAAAGATTAAATGACAGGGATAGTTTACAGAGATGACAAACATGAGGGAGTTCATTTTGTTTCAAACTCATAATCACCAAAAGATCTCTTTTTT
>NW_012150430.1:701374-718867 GCF_000956105.1 Propithecus coquereli
ACACATTGCTTTCCTAGGGCTGCTGTGACAAATTACTGCAAATTAGGTGGCTTAAAACAACAAATATATTCTCTCACGGTTCGAGGGGCTAGAAGTGTGCAATCAAAGTGCAGGCAAGGATGATTCCTTCCCGAGGCTCTGGAGGAGAAACCATCCCATTCCTTCCTCCTCCGTTTCTGTGGATGCCAGCACTCCTTGCCACTCTTTGACTTACAGAAGCATCACTCTGATCTCTGTCTCCATCCTCACACTGCCACCTTCTCTGTATCTGTATGTCCTCTTCTCCTCGCATAGGGACACCAACCATTGGGTTTAAGGCCCACCCCATCAAAATCTAGGACAATTCTTCACAAGATTCTTAACTAATTATATCCGCAAAGACTCTATTTCCAAATAAGATCACATTCTTAGTCTCTGGGTGGATGTGAGTTTTGTGGAGGACTCTACTCAACCTACTATACTGTAGCTCAGCTTTTTTTTCCAAAATATCTTTTGTGTGATAACACGTTATGCGGAATATTTGGAAAAAATTATATTAAAGGATTTAAAGTTGCTCTTTGTATTCCTTTCATTAGAGTTTTTCCTGATTGCTCAGGCCTTTCAACATCAATGTAAAAATTATGATTCTTCAAGGGGAAATCTGATACTCGGTGTTTTCTAAACTTATTTGAATGAAGAATTTTTTTTTTTTTTTTTTTTGCTATCACCTCAAGGAATTTTTGTTCGTTTGCTTTTTTGTTTTGTTTTGTTTGTTTGTTTTAAGAAATCCTTTGAAAAAAGCTGGGGACACGCTGGGAAAGACAAGCCTTGAGGACTTCACAGAATGAAGTTCACTTCTTATTCTGCCTTCGGGCATCTCTTGGAATTCTAGCCTAAACTCCAGTACAACCCAACTGCACACCTCAAGGAGCCTGGTGGAAAGAGCAAAACTTGTCTGTCTTTGCCTTTTACTCTGATTTTCTGCTTGTCAAACTTTTCTCCTTGTAAAAGTGAGGTAATTATTTTTAAATATGAATTCTCAGTAAATGCCCGTTGTTGTTTTGCACAAATTAAGGGGAATAGGGTGGTTTCCTAGAATAATAATAACCACCATGTAATTAGCATGCATTCTAGAGCAGACCCTAAGATATCTTATAAAATATTATTTAAGGAAATAACTCATGCAAATGTTATTTAATGTAATGGAATCCTTTTGCCAACCCTGTAGGCATTAATATTATTTTTATTTAACAGATAAGAAGGCTAAGAGTCAGACAACAGTGACTTGCTCATGCTCACACAGCTGGTAAACTCAGAAACCTTCACCCTTTATCTCTATGTGAGCTTTCTCTTCACATAAGTGCACGTTTCTATGTTATCACATTGCATGTGCGGGATGTGTGTGTGTGTGTGTGTGTGTGTGTGTGACTTACATTACTAAGTGCTGGAGATGCTGCTTTTTTATTTTTTTAACTTTATGAGCTCCTTAGGTTTCATTAAATGTGTATAATTGACTTGGAGATAAAAATGCCCACTTACTTATAACCTCTCGCAACAATTTGGCTTTAACAGTTTGAACAATGGTACCTCTAGCAAATCACAAAAGCTGATTAGCGAGGTTTCAGGAATTGCTGGCACCTCTATCACTATTACATCCAGACAATGGATGAGGTTAGAGACAAAATGGTCTAATTAACCAGGAGCCGCTTCAATATCCTCAATGACCAGCCAAAGATTAATCAGAAACCAGAACCTTGCTTTGCAGATGGCTGAGAGATGACGCTGAGATGTATGTCAATGAACAACGGCAGTGCAATGACTAATAGCCAATTATGTCTGCACCTGAAACAACTGGTTGAGAAATTTTCTCAGGCAGACATGGGTGATCAAGAGGAGAGCCTTGGAATAATCTCTTGTCTCAGAGATAATGCTTTTGTATCTCAAGAGTTTTAGAGAAGCTGACAGATCCACAAATGGCAAAAGATTAATAATAAAGTTAATGATCTGAATTCCTTATTTTCTTCACTGTCCTACAAGTTTTTCCCCCTTAGCTATTGATCATTGATAGACATATGGGAACTCAGACCTGCTTGGGCTGGGCAGAAAGTTTTATGGATAGGCATTCTTTATTTTTGTCTCTTTTTGTCTGCTTCTGAATCTCCAGGACCTGCAACAGTGCATGGTCTATAATAATTGCTTGATGCATATTTGGAAAATAATAAATGAACAACACAAATGGTACTTTCTAATATTAAAATGAATAAATTTCCTATAAACCTATTACCAAATTCCTCATTAAGTACAAAGGGTTTATTTTGTTTTTGCTTTAGTTGAATGTTTTTTGAAGGAATATTTCCTGAGGGCTTATGATGTGTCAGGTCTTGGTACAAAGGTTTTGCATGCGTAGGGTCAGTTTATGCTCACCACAACCCTTCATTCATTCAACAACAAATATTTATCGAGGCCTCCCCTGTACTGGTTACTTTTAGAGGTAGTGCATATAGCAGAGAACAAAACAGAAAACAAAACAAACAAAAACCCCTTCCTCCTTATGGATCTGAAAAGAAGAAAGTGATATCACTAGCATCTCCTTTTTAGTAGAGCAGTTAAGCAGTTTGCTGAGGTCCTAAGTATCCTGGCTCCAGGGTAAACCCAAGCACCCAACTGCAGAGTCCTTACTGCTAATCACAGCACGCTGCCTCTATACCAACCACTATGCTCAAGGTTTTCTGCACCACATTTCCTGTGATATTTCTGCAGAGATTACTACACTAAAGAAAGAAAGAAGGGTCATACTCTGTGGATGAACGTTAAGCCTGAGCAAATGCCAAATGCTGTTAAGCAATGCCCATCTCTAAAATAAATTCTTTCTGATTGAGTCTCCAAGGTTAAAGGAGATATTTCCATAACCACAAGCAAATTAGTTTGGAGTTTTGCATCAACAATAATGAGATGGGCAATATGAATCTAACCTTTCATTGTATCTTTTTGCTTTATGACAAAGAGTGCACTTTTCTAGACTGGGAGAAAGGAATTACTTGCTGCTGAGTTTTGTATAAGCCTCTGTGTTTCCTCATTAAAAAGAAGATCTCTTTGGCTGCTGAAATATCTGGTATAGGTCTTGTGTAGAATATAGAAAATACAGTGATATGCCCCCCCAAAAATGTGGAACTAAGATTACACTAAAGGTGAGAATAGTAAAATCCAATGCATAATGAATGAGATCAACTATCTGTCATAATAGCCCCAGGGGTTGACTATAAATATGTGTCTGAAATTGCTGGGTACACTGGGTTCATTCAAAGGGTAAAATAAGAAGGCAAAACTGGGTGAAGTCTAACCAAAGGCTATGAGTTTTAATCAGTTACATTTTCTCATGGATGACTAAAAAGCCCATTAAAAACATAGAGGCATCTGCATAGACCCAGAAAAGAAGAGTAAGAGTTTGGCAGTGTTTTCATAGTACTATTTAGGCAAGAGATAATCTCATATGACCACTAAAACAATAATACCAATGCTATCGTGCATTGACTGGGTGTGGCAACTATTCTAAGTGCTTGCTCAACAAAGGATTAACCTTGCCAAAAGAAATGTTTGGCCCTTTGCCTTAGGAGGTAATCTCTAAATTCTTGGAATGCCTTGCCTGAAAAGAGTGGCTTTTTACCTGGTGGCCTTGAGCCATGCCACATATTCTACGGCAACAGTGTTATTTATGGTCTGGATTTTTCAGCTACTCTGGATGGTCTATGCTAATAATATGTCTCATGGTGCAGGAAGTTAAGGGCCCCATGGTGTCAGTTCAACTACTGGAGGTACCTGAAGCTAAGTTCAGCCATGTAGGCAGTCCATAATGTCTACATGACCAAGCCCCAATAAAAACTTTGGACATCAAGGATCGGGTGAGCTTCCCTGCATATTGTCACACATCTTTGCTGGGAAAAGTAAGCACTGTCCGTCCAACTCCATTCAGAAAGGCCAACTGGAACCTCCAGGTGTGAGATTCTCCTGGACTCTGTCCCTGTGCCTCTTCCCTTGGCCGATGCAAATCTGTATCCTTTCATTGTAATAAACTGTAATGATGTGTGTCATGGCTTTGCTAAGTTCTACGAGTCCTTCTAGCAAATGCGAGAGTAACCTGCTGACCTCCCAAACTTGCTGTTAGTGTCAAAAGTGAGAGTGGTCTTAGGGATTTCCTAACTTTGTGGTACATTACACATATTGTTTAATACTCACAGCAAACCCATGAAGTATGCACAATTATTATCACATTTTACAGATGTGGAAATGAGGCACAAGTGAATGGTTTAAGATCACGTAGTTGAGAAGGGGTAAAGTCAGGGTTTGAGCCCAGTAGTCTGACTGCTAAGGCCATATAATAATCACTTTGCAGTCCTGCCCACCAGGATGGAGGTCACTCAGGATGATGATACCTTGCAAGGAACAGGCGGAGTTCACAAGGCTTCACCATGACTGTAACAAATATCTCTCAAGACTATCCAGTGTCCATGCTGGCCGACCAACTCCCAGATATATAAGTGCTTTAAAATGTAGGTTTTATTATTATTCAGATCTTATAAGGCCAAGAAATCAGGAGAAGGCCACCACTAAAAAGACAGGTAGTTACTCACAAGTCCCAAGAGGAGGGGGCATGACCCATCCCACAGGGCCACATGAGAAATTACCAGCGTTGGTCTTGGGGCAGAGGGAGTAAAAGAAAGCATAGGCAAGAGCATTTATTGTGGTTTCCATGAGAAGGAACAGGTGAGGCAAGGTAAGAAGGCTTAGGATTGGTTACTTTGATCATCTCTGCAGGCTCTAGAGTATAGGAGCTGTCTGCAGTTGTCTGGAACCTGGCCCTGGGGTGATTAGGGCAAGTGGACAGTGGCCTGGAGTGTAAGAGACCAATGAAGGGGATGGTTAGGGTATGGGCTCTAGGTTGATTGGTTTGCATATGAAAGGTGTGCTAGAAGGTGAGTCCTTTACTACCTCTGGGAACTAGCTAACCCCCCCCCCCCCCCGGAAGTGCAGTCTCTAGAGTCAGCAAGGCCCCAGACATCAAAGCATCAAAATTACATAAAATAACAAAGCATCTTAATACAATAATCCAAACTGCCAGACAGCAGGAAAAAAGGAATAAGGGATACATTCTCAATGGGTTAATAGATCCCCCAAGGAGATGAAAATTGGTTCTGAGGGGTGTTGGGGGCAGTGAAAAAAATGTTACTTTCTATGTATAAAGCACAGGAGTACATAAAGTATATAAACAAATATACTATATATGGAGTATTAAAATTTCATTGGTGGGGGCTAAAAATTCTCCTTTGTGAGGGGAGGAAGGTGATAATGAAATATAGGTTGAGCAAGACTGGAATAGGGTATCCTGGATAATGGATATTAGTATTCTGATAAATGAAACAAAATCTATGACAATAATGTAATATTAGTATAATATTTATAATTATATTAATTAATATAAATTAATATGTTATTTTTCTGATTTGTGTATAAACATCTTCTAAATTTGCTTAGCAAGTGTTTCTACATAAAGATCTGGCCAACTTCGAGAGTACTAAGAAAATCTGGTCTCCAAGTCCACAGAGCCGAGAATCAGATTCTGAAATGTGACAACTTCAACAACATGATGCTCTATATGGACATTGCCATTTCTCTAAGAGATGTCCCATCATCTCCCTTTAAAATATCAAAATGTTATAATGATATCTTATAAAAAAAGATTTCTACATTTAAGTATTCTGGGGGGCAGTGAATGCTCATCAAGAGTTTACTGATCTTTAATTGGCTCAGTAGCATTCCTGGATTAATTGCTCCCTTCTCTTAATAATGTCTATTGGATTTGAGAGAATAAGACAGGTAAGCAGAAATGCAATGAGTAATGGCCACTTCAATAGCATGAACTAAAATTGGAATGATACAGAGAAGATTAGCATAGAGCCTGTACAAATTGAAGCATTCCATTTTTATTTTTAATAAGAAAAAGGGATGATGGATTTCCTGAGAAGGGAAACATTTTACATCTTGTTTTGGGTGGTGGTTTCATGGTGTCTACAATTATTAAAATTCATTGAACTGAACACTTCAGATCATTGTGTTTTATTGACTATTAGCTATGCTTTGACTTTTTTAAATGAATGTAGTGGGAAGATGATGATTTAAATCCGGTGTTTGTAGTGAGTTGTTTCATATGTACATAAGGTTGAACAAATAGAGCACTAACCATGGTGGAGTGTAGTCATTGGAAGTCATTGGAACATCACATATTTATAAATTAACCCATAGAGTTCATGAGAAAGAGGAGGCCCAGAGAAGACATTGACTTTACAAATATGGCAACCAGAAGAAAGGGACCACTAGAAAAATAATATTCAAGGACATGTTGTGATTGTTTGCCATATGCCAGGTTCTGTTTAAACATTTCAAATGCCTTATTTCATTTAATGGTTACACCAACTCTATGAAGAAAGCACTGATATTATTCCACTTTTTACCTTTTTGAACACTGTGAGTCTAGACAGGTTAAGTGACCTATTAAAGGCCACATAGCTAACAAATGGTAGAGCTGAAACTTGAAACTCTTAATTTTGATATCAAAGTCTATATTCCTTATTACTAAGACATAATACTTCCATTCAATCAGTGTTGGTTAGCTTATGTTCTATGTGTGCTCAGTCATTAAATGGCAAGCCGTGTCACGTTGTGTGCACTCTAAGTTTAAATATGTAAAAGTAAGTTACAATAACAGCACAGCAAAGGCTGACTGTTTTAACCTCTGAATAATTTCGTTAATTGCAAGACCCTAATAGCTCAATACGGCCAGCAGGTGGCAATAGTGTTCCATGAAGCCAATACAGTAACTTCAGGCAAATTAATGTACATATACAAAGTCACGGAACAGTGGGGAGGAGCTGGCTATCTTTATGGAGAAATTCTTGCCATCCTGGCCCTAGATTTTTATGCACTTGGCCTCTTCCACATACTTAATTTGTGAGTTGTTTACATGCATGGGGCTTAATTGCTGTGTTGAGGAAACAATAATGAATGCATTGGAGATTGAATGATTCCAAGCTGCATAAGGGAGGGTAGGAATAAAAAAGATATGTCTTATTTTTATATTTGAGTTACGTTTTAAAGCTTTCTGTACTCTGTGTATGTGTGTGTACATATATATATTTATACACACACATATGTAAGTATACTGGAAGTGTATATGTGTTTGTGTTTGTGTATATATATTTGCAGCTGCATACAGTTGTCATTGCTATCATTGTCGTTGCTAGTGGTGCACACATGAAACTCAGCAGCATGTATGGATCTGTGAAAAAACATGAGTAACTCTGGACTTAGGTAAAACCTATTTACTTCCAGAAGAAGAGAACGACTTCTGAAAGAGCTCTGAATTCTGTAGATTGGAAAGGATCACAATGTCCACAATACACCTGCAGCAAACAAGGCACGTTTGCCTACAAATGCTGAAAATGGTAGGTAGTGTGATCCATGCAGGCAGTGGTTTCCTGCAACAAGAATGCTAGACAGGGTAAAGTTTCCTGGGCTAAAGATATTTCATTTAGGAATTGAAAGATTAGTAGTAGTTTGCCACAAAGGCATAACGGAGGAAATCCTACAAAGAGGCACCAGCAAATGAAACAGATGTGGTGAATTAAAAAGCATAGCGCCTTGGTAAAGCATCAGCGTTTTGGTGAAGTGGGCGTTGGTGGTGCCCCAGGGGAGAGATGCAACCAAGGCCTTCTGGCCACATGTAAGGATTTTGGATATTATCCCATGGATATCTTTTAGATGAATTTATCTGTTAGAAAATTAGGAGACTTCTAACAAGAGACCATGAAGGCTTTACCTAAAGTGTCAAAAAGAGGTGGTAGGTTGAAGAAGTATTTGAGATGCAATACTATTGCGAAACTCACCAATTAGCTAGGTCAGAAATCAAAATGATGCTCTAATTGTCTGCTGTTACGATCAGAATGCGAATTCTAAACAGCGGTCTGTCAAAATCACAATCTAGTGTAAAAGAAAACTGTTTCTCTGCTCACAACACTTTTGACACCAAACATGTGGGTGGTTTGTTTTTTTTTTTTGAGACAGATTCTCACTGTGTTGCCTGGGCTAGAGTGCCGTGGCGTCATTCTAGCTCACAGCAACCTCAGACTCCTGGGCTCAAGCGATCCTCCTGCCTCACCCTCCCGAGTAGCTGGGACTACAGGCATGCACCACCATGCCCGGCTAATTTTTTCTATATATTTTTAGTTGGCCAATTAATTTCTTTCTAATTTTAGTAGAGACGGGGTCTTGCTCTTGCTCAGGCTGGTTTCAAACTCCTGAGCTCAAACAATCCGCCCTCCTAGGCCTCCCAGAGTGTTAGGATTACAGGCGTGAGCCACCACGCCCGGCCCATGTGAGGTTTTTATACCGAGTAATTCTCCAGTTCTTCTGAAGACACCAACCGAGCATCCTATAATTTAACTCAATTATGACACTAACTACCCTGAGTTAATGTAGACTTCAAAGGTGAAGGCTCAGTACCACAAGGCTGCCTCCCACTGCAGATGCCACTGCAACTCTTGGGTGCCCAGTGTGTTCATACTTCTGTTCAACTTGGTTACAAAGCAGGGATTTCCACAATCTCCATTTCAAGGTTGATAATCTGCTCTAACAGTTCCAGAAGCCAGGTAAATACCTTAGTTACATTTACTGGTTTATTACAAAGGATACGAATGAACAGCTGGGTGAAGAGGTACATAGGGTGACATCCACAAGGGTCCCAAGTGCAGGAGCTTCCATCCCAGCGGGGCTGGAGTGTACCACTCTCCCAGCACATGGAAGAATTCACAATTCGGAAGCTTTCCAAACCCCATAGTTTAGGAATTTTTATGGAGTTTCAGACAGACGTGATTGATTATTAACCCAATAGATGTGATTGATTATTAACCCAATCTCCAGCCCCTCTCCCCTCCCTGGAGGATAAGGGATGAAGCTGAATGTTCCAAGCTTTTAATTATGTCTTGATCTTCCTGGTGACCAGCCCGGATCCTGAAGCTATCCAGGAGCCCACCCAGAGTTGTTTCATTAGAATAAAAGATGCTCCTATCACCCAGGGAATCCCAAACTCTGGAATCAGGATCTTCAGAGCTCTATGTCTGGAACTAAAGTCAAAGAACAAATATTAAGACAAGAGATGCTCTTAGTACCCCTATCACTGACAAAATTACGGGAGCTCTGTGTCAGAACCAGGGGCAAAGACTAAGCATATATTTTGTATTATGCCACAAGTGGTAACTTCCTTTCCTCACACTGAAAGTACTTGTCAATAACCATGCTCTGAGATAAAGTGAAAGTAACATATATTTTTAAAAACTACTGATACAGGGAAGACAAGAAAAGTGACCAGTAGTGACGTTTGGACTTGTGTAACATGTACCTACTGCCTGGGTAATAAATAGTGTCAGGAAGAATGATCCAGAGACTGGGAGTGGAGCAAGGGAAGAAGATCCCCGGGTACTGAATCAACCATCAAAGGGACAGGCTGTAGGTGATGTATGGTTGGTCTGGAGCATATTTTATAGATAGTTCATCTCATCTCTCCCTTAGCAGTGCTCTCCGAGGAATAGTCCCTGTGCCATTCTGCTTTATTTTACAGCTTAGCTTTTTTCTCTATAGAGACATGATTAGGAATATCCTCAATTCCCAAACTTTTTTAAAACTCTCCTCTGAAAGGCACCTGTTTTATAAATAGCCACTCTGCATGTGATCACAATGTGGTTTAATTCATAACCTGTCAAACAACTCACCCATGTGTATTCCCTGGAGGCTGTTTGTAATCCTCCAAGCATAAAAATATGCATGATACAAAAAGCAAGATAGTCTCAATAAAAAGAGAAATAGAGTCAGCATAATGTGGGAAGAGATGTCGTGATGTAGAGAATGAATATGACTAGTGTTATGGACTGAATGTTTGTGCACCCTTGAGTTTGTATGTTGAAGCCATAACCTCAATGTGATGATGTTTGGAGGTGAAGCCTTAGAGAGGTAATTAGGTTTAAATGAGGCCATGAGGGTGGGGCTCTCACAAATAGTATTAGTGCCCTTATAAGAAGAGATACCAGAGAACTTTCTCTCCCTCTCTCTCTCTCTCTCTGCAAGCACAGAGGAAATGCCAGGTGAGGATAAAGCAAGAAGGTCGCCATCTGCAATCCAGAAGGAAAGTCCTCCCTAGAACCCAACTGTGCTGGCACCCTGATCTGAAACTTCCAGCCTCCAGAACTATGAGAAAATAAATTTGTGTTGTTTAGGTCTGGCAGTCTGTGGTATATTGTTATAGCAGCCCGAGCTGACTAATCCAACTAGAGTCTGAAGATCTGAATTGATATCATAATTTTGCCACTAATTGTGTGGCAGATAGTAAAACACTTTACTGCTTGGAAGTCCAGTTGTTCGCCTGTAAAATGAGGGCATAGAACACATGCTGGGGGATAAAGTCACTTATAGTAGAGGTGGCGGCATTCTATCTCTTCCCCAGGCTTGGTAGACATTCCTGTTCCATCACAGACTTCTTTCCCGTTGAATTGATATGTGCCCTCAAAAGCTTGTCATTGCAGTTGGTACTAATTAGTTGGAGTTAACACGAGGGAGATGTTAAATTATGCCCCCGGCGGACAGACCAAATGAGGTCCCGTGGCCGATGTCCTCAAAGTTAAAACAGAACAAGGCAGCCAAGGCTGGGTGAGGGAGCGGTAACTTTCTTTGTGTTCTTGGAAAGATGTTGTAGAAGTGTCACAGGACCTCCCTTTCTACCGTCCAGCCAAAGCAATTTGTTGTCAATGCCAAGATAGACTTCAGCTGGAAATTCCCCAACCGACCACAACAGGACACCTGGCACCAGCTGACCGACCACCTGGAACCAGCCAGTTAAGAGAGACTTGTGATTCGGGGCTTCGAGGCCATCCAATCTAGACTCTATTCTTCGCTCCCTTCTCCCCTCTCCTGTCCTTCGGTTTGGTTTTTGCCTTTATAATCTCCTGCTCCCCAGCCTCTCCTAGGAGCCACTTTCGTCTTATACAGAAGGTTATGCTGTGTCTGCAGATCGCTTTCGGAAAATAAAGTTCTCCTCTTTGCCTCCCTAGAGCTCATGGCTCGTGGTTAACAGAGGCAATGTATTACTAGTCCAGGTTTAGATAATATGAACTTTCTGGTTCTAACAGTCTAAATTCATTGTATGGATTATTTCATTTATCCATTCATTAAACAAATACTTAATGTGCCCAGGATGTACAAGTCAGTGTGGTAGGCACTTCCACGGATTCAAAAAAGAATCAGACAAGCCCTGACCTCAAAAGACCTAGAGCTAAGCAGATATGATGCTGCCTGAAGATTCATTTATACAAAACAACATAGAGATAACTGCCATGAATGTCTTTCAGAAATGAGACAGAATGGGTGGGGGTAGGGTGGGGGCAGTTCATGGGAGACTAGAATTCAGGTACGTTGTTTCTTATGGCCCAACGATTATAAGCTTGGGGCACACGGCTGTTCTGAAATCATAAGGTGGGTATAATAATTTCTGGTCTAATAGATCAATTCTACCTACACCTGGCTAGATGGCAGTCAACTCATGCTGAGTCTTGTTTTTTTTTTTTCAGCAAATGCCTTTTTCAATCTCTTCTCACATCATCTGTGGACATCTGCATGCCAAAGGTGAAGCTCCTGCCAGGTCTGTGATACCAATCAAATAAAGTAACTCGAGGCTAGTCTAGACAGATAAGCAATGACACATGTGCACAAAAAAAGCAGCCTAGCCCAAACACCAGGGAGTTGGGTCAATAAAGAAAGCCGAATAGGAAGATTTCTAATAGAAAAGCAGTGGTAACAATTTCACATCGTATTACTCAGCATAGGCTTGGGAGGGAGCCAACTGAACGTTCCCTTTTTCTATATTTAAATTGAGAATGTTTACTGTATTTTTGGTCATTATTTATCTTGGTCATTGACAGCATTCACTTTTGGTATTACAATGTTGATCATTTCTCATTTTTTCATTGCTAGGCTTATGGAAATAGAAAACATTTTTAAAATCTCAATGATAAATTTGCTTTTTTTAACCAAAATCCAGTCCACAGAGACCATAGGAAAAGAAAATGTACGATGAGGTGGCTAATTCTGCGTATCCAGTAATCTTTTAATTTTTTTCTAATGGAATTACTCTGTACACTTTTAATTAAAAATGTTATTGCATTACTAACTTCTGCAAATTCCAAAGAGTTAAAATGCTTGCTAATTCCACAAGCCTTAATATATGAATGTTCAATGTTTTTGATATAGAAATCATTGGGGGAAGGAGTTATAAAAGGCGGTGGCTTGTAAGAAGTCTTTCAGTGCGTTCTGGAAAGGAGGAGGGGATATGTTTTAGATGAAGAAATGCCAACGTCTCCCTCCAGTTCTGAGAGCGTGGTGGCTTTTTAGTTGTTCAATTATTGAGCATTGCTTGATTATTGACCTTGGATAACTGGGTTATTATTAAGGATTTCTGCATGCATGTGTCTGGCACTTGTGAATAAACAAGCATTAGGACAGGACAGAAGGAAGTTGGGGGGATCTGAGAGAGGCAGAGTTGTCCCCCCAGGAGTGGGGCTTTTGCTGTACGGGCCTCTGAGGAGGGCACAGGAACTGCGTGGGATCTGAAATAGACGGCCAGACCAGCCGTATAGAATTCCTCTTCCACAGAATAGGCACATACAGAGTCCTTCCCATCCAGGTGCCCAGGAGGGACTGGGGCTGTAGGGGCAGGGCCAGCTTCTCGGGCATCTGACTTGCACAGCTGCCCAGCATGCTGTGCTTAGAAGGACAGCGCACATTTGCATTTGCCTTTTTTCCTTGGCCTCACAAGTTATGTAGCCAGTTCTGGGTGGGTGCAATGCTGAGTCCCTGCTGTGACTTTTCAGACCACCCCCAACTCCCTGCTGCTGCCCCCGTGAAAACTATAGAACCCAAAGTAACACCCAGACACCTGCTGGGCTAGAGCAGGGAATCTATTTAATTTTTACTTGGAGAATAACAGAAGGACTCTGGAGAGCAGGAAATGAAGCCTTTGTAGGCTGACACCATGGGCCTATAACTGTGTATATAAAGACACTATGTCTCCTACAAAAGATCAAATAAAAACAGGGCCCATGGAGAATGATTTTTGTACAGCAGGCACAAACTTTAATTATTTCATCCTCATTGGCTTCCACAGCTCAAAGGCTTGTAAGGCAGGGGGTGAAGAGGTAGGAACCAAAAAAACATTGTATGTATGGATAGAACTGATGTGGGCTACAGAAAAAATACTTCCTTAGACGTCAGGCAGTTTTTTGAGCTTGCTTATCTCCCAAAGGAAGGTTTTCACTTTAAGGGGGAAATCGACCATTGGAATTTATCAGTGGGACGCCTATGAATTGTAAAAACAACAACAAAGGCTTTTTGCAAGTCATTCTATGTGGATAAAAAGGTAAAAATCCTCACTGTTGGGCCATTTAGGAGGACACACGGAGGTATTACCTCTTCTCCCATTTTCCCTAATTGGCTTCACTCTTCAACCTCTCTTTTCCTCTTAGGTAACATGAAATGGACCTTTATAGATGGCAAGATTTCTTTTATATCTGTATTTAGGCAGAGGGAAGGGGAAGAAACCATACTGTCAAGGGCAGTTTATCTTATCTCTCTTTTTTTTTTTTAAACCCTTTATTAGAAAAAAAAAAAAAGAATAGAGCCAAGTGACTTCAGAAAGGCTACCGAATGTGGCAGCCACTTAACCCTGGAGAAAGGGGCTCCATCCACAATGTAAAAAGGTCTCCAGCCAGGTAGACCAAGTGGTACTCTTTCCCACACCATTTGCAGGTTGTCTTTCCCGTTCAGAAAGCTAAATTAGGAGTTAAGAGGCACCAATTTTGGTTTTCACACTGCAAATAAAAGATGAAAGAGCCTTAACTCACAGGAAATATTCTAGAAAGAAAAACACCTAAGTGGGATGGAGAGTAGCAAAATGGCTTGCATTTGAAATTGATTTTGCTGGTCAATCCATGAGACCCAATATTTGGGTTATTCAAAATTAAAAATTTTTTTCTGTGTGTGTGTGTGTGTGTGTGTGTGTAAGAAAGTTTCTCAAAATGGCCAAAGTGAAACAGGTCATTTTCTCTCCTAAGTAATTTTGAGAGAGTAGTTGGAGTGTGTGAAGCCAGCTGTGAAAACTGGTTTGAGTCGACACTGATGTCTGAAAGTATGTAACATTTCCATATTTAAACAGAGATCTTTAAATCGCTTTTCAAACGATAAGTAACCCTTTCGTAACATCAGCCATCTCTATGGCTCAATGCTAACAACCTGGGTTCTGCTCAAAATGCCTTCTTCCATAAATACCTAGAATTAACTTTTTCCTTCACTGAGAGTTTAGTATCTTGTACTGTCTTTCATTTTCTTGCAGATGCTACTAACATATATGCAAATATCTTATCTTCTATGTTAAACCATAAACATTGCCATCACAAAAATCACATTTTTATTCCCTTTTGCATTCCTTGTACTATTTGGTGCAGTGGTTTGAACTCAGTAGATGCATTAATTAATGTTTTTTAAATAAATGAAAGTACAAAGCCCTAAAATTTATTCATAAGATTACATCTGTCCCTAGGAACTAGATAATAATAACTTAGAAAAATATATTGTTCTTGATGTGTGCAAAGCACTTTTATTTCACTTCTATAATAACTTTTGTGAGTTGTTATTATTAACAACTCAAATGTTACAACGGATAGAAATGAGGTACAGGGGCTAAGCAATTTAAGTTCACAGAGGGGCAGAGCAAGGATTTAAATCGATGAAGTCTTCAGTCTGTGCTCTCGATTACTGTGCTATACATAGCTTTTCTAACAGATAACATTTATTGTGTCTGTTGTAAGAGCTTTCTTTACACGCACTACCTCATTTGTATCGTGAATTCTATTTACAGAAGCTGGATACATGCCAGGGCGCCATCAATTAGCACACTCAGTGGCCTTTAACCACACCAACATGCACAACGTATTTCATACTTCTATGGTTTTACGCTAATGCAGTGGTTATCAAACTGTGGAATTGGAACCCCTGGAGGTTCCTAACACCCCTTTATGGTGTTTGTACAATCAAAGCTGTTCATTATATCAAAGTAACTGTTTTGTACTTTTTTGTTTTTATTTTGTCTTCACGTAATTTAGAAACATTCTTTTTAAACAAATAATTTTCATTGTGGAAGAAATAAAAATCCCAAAATGTAAAAACTACTGAAATAAATATAAAATTTTTAATAAGATAAACATGGAGCACCTTCTGAAATCCAATAATTTTAAGAAAGGATTTTGAGGTAACTGTATCCCATAGGACTTATTCTGTTAACTTCTGAACCATCTGAATATCTGAAAATAAATTTAGGTAAAGATTTCACAAGTAATGATTATTCCACAACTTTTAGAAGTGATTCTTTACTGTGTAACTGCTACTTAATAGAATGATAATACGTAAGTGATTATATATCTTATTTTTTACTGTCTCTAGTAGTTAGAACAGCTCATTCCTCTAATAGACACCAAATGTATATTAATGTAATGCTAAAAATGATTAATAGTTGTTCCTAATGCTGTAAACACAACCAACACATTCTTACGTTAGTATTAATTTTATTTCCCCCATGATTCCTTCATTTGAATTTCTAGTGGGAAATACCAATAGTGAAAATGTTCTAGTAAATAACGCACTATGTCATAAGATTTGTCCCCTCAAACACATGCTTAATGCCCAAGCTATATAAGTTTCATTTAGTCTACAGTTAGCGACCCGAATCATTTTCTAGGACCATGAAACTAGCTATTACTTATTTTCAGTCATCCATATGGACAGTCTTTATTGTATTCCAGTCTATATTTTGGATATATTATGGTAGTATACTAGGGCTAGTCCCAAATTTGGGCTTCAGTTTGTTCAGTATTTTAAGTCTAATTTGTTTGTGTTCTTCAAATATGACATTACTATAATAACAAATACCTGACTTCATAGGCCAATATTCACAATTAAGTTAAAGGGAAGCATCTTTATGATACATACTCCTCTCAAAGAACATTCTTCTCAGTGAAACATCATTAGAATTCTTGATAATAGGCAAGGCAAATAATAATGAAACTTTCCCATCCTATCACATAAGCATTATCTTCACTGTAATTTCTGGGTCAGGCCTACATTCAGTGACATATATTATTTCTTTTATGGTACTTCCATAGTATTCACTTGGAAAAAATGCCAAATCATCAATTATAGAGCATAACAAGTGTGCTGGGAAGATTCTGTGATCACAGCAATGATCCTGCCTCCTGGTATTCATATCCTTGTCAAATGCCCTGCTGTTGAGTGTGAGTGGAAACTCTGCCTTGCTTCTAACCAATAGAACACAGCAAAGGGGATGAGATGCCACTTCCACAGTTAGGTACATAAGGTTGTACTTTCCATCTTGTTAGAGTGTCTGGATTGCCTACTCAATTTGCAAACCTTAATGAAGCTAGGAGCTGTGTGGGAAGAGCCTATGCGTTGGCCTTTAGCTTCAACTGTCAGCTAGGAACCAAAGCCCTCAGTCCAACAATCTGCAAAGAACTGAGTTCTGCCAACAACCACATGAGTTTGAAAGCAGAACCCTCCCTAGTCGAGTCATCAGATGAAAACCCAGTCATGGCCGACACCTCGATTGTAGGCTTCAGATGGGAATTTGAAGCCAAGGACTCAGATGAAGTGTGCCCAGACTACTGACCCACAGAAACTGTGACATCATAAATGTGTTTTGTTTTATGCCACTATAGTTTTGGTAATATTATTATGCAGCAACAGAAAATCAATGCCATGATTCAGACAACAGTTCTCTTGGAAGGTTGCCAAAAACAGAATTAGGGCTTTGAATCACAGAAGTACTCTTTTTATAAAAAATAACGAACATTTATGTGAAAAAGTGGGGCTGTGTCCAAACTGTGTACAAAATAAGTGACACCAAGGGTTAAATAAACCCAGTTGTATACTGTCCAATCAATAGAATATTGGTCTTTGGGGAACCATTTAGTTCTTGTCTTAATTAATGTTGGAAAAAAATATGGTTATGACCAAAAGCCTGGCTACCCCATCCTCTAATCAATCCACTTCTTTTTTAATTTAAAATTTTTACTTACAAAGTTTTCATACAATAAAACTTACAAATTGATCAATAATAGATACTAAGCTATGGTATCTCTTGAACAAATTGCATTATCCTTTAATAGGAGAATTGAGCACATTAATATGTTCAGATTCACAGGTGCCTTTGATTTCTCTATTCTGATTTTTCTTTCACCACATTTATACTTTCCTGACAATAATCTTGATGTTAGAATGAATCTCATTTCTCTACACACTATAAATTTCAATATGAAGTTAGCAGCCTTATATGTTGCCTTTTAAATCTTACTC
>NW_012150430.1:720562-722917 GCF_000956105.1 Propithecus coquereli
CTCATTAAAAAATACAAAAACAAAAACAAATGCTACATTTGTTTTGCCACTTTTGCTATTCAATTTTATGTAAAACAGGATAAAATAACAAAAAAAAACCCCTAAGATTTAGAATAATAAATAAAGCAGCTTGCATAATTTGATCATGCACGTATAATCATGATATCTGAGAAGTCAGTTCCTTTTCATATGACCTCTATGGAAAGAGAGCAACCCCAAGATTTTTCTCCCTTCGTGGGATGTGGGTAAGTGAGTGTGTGTCGGGGGGGAATGTGTTTTATTCATTGTGCATCTCTGGAGAAAATCAGGTCACCTTCAGTGATCTTATCAGTCAAAGAAAATAGTATGGCTTCACGGAGCTATTAAAATGGAAGAGAATTAGAATGTATAAAAAGCTTTCAGATGCCAGAATCAAAGGGAAAAAAGGTCACAGACTAGGCAGGGACTGTTGCCTTTGCTGAAATTCATGGTTTTGATTAACATGAAGTTGTAAATGACTGCAACATTGTAAGCAGTTGTAATAAAATAAAGTAAGAAACAAAGGCCAAGGACAATACAGAAATGCAGAGAAAAAAGTAAAAACAATTCTAACAAGTGAATAAAAATAAGCAACTAGAATGAAATTATAATAATATGTTTTGGGATAACTTGTTTATGATTCACAAAATACTTTAGCATACACCAGGGAATTTAACCCTCACAGAGAAGTAGGTGTTGTTGTCTATATACTTCACAGAGATAGAGATCAAGGCTAAGACAACATGAATTTGTGCAAGTTCAACGGACTAATAGGCAGCACAGCTACTATTCTCTCCCAAACCTCCTCTTACACAATCAATAGAACATTGTAGAATCTCCATAAATATTTGTGAAATAAGCCTTAAGCCTATCTTTTCTCCTTACAAATCTAATGCTCTTTCCACTTAGCTGACTCCTTCAACGAGTGATGAATTTATACAAAAGTGTTTCTATTCTATTTGAAAGACTGCTGTGGGATAAGTATATAAAATATTTAGTAAACATAGATTTTTAACATATAGTTAGCAGGAGTAGTATCTTAGGGAGACAATGTCAGACTAGAAAGGAAAAAAAATTATTCATCCAATTTGGTTGGGATTAATGATAAGAATAATACCATAACTCATCAGATCAGGTCTTAATTACATTTAACAAAACTGAGCACAGCATATGTGGCAACGCAGAAATGCAAAGTATTGTGAATACTCACTTCACCTAGATTGATCAATTCTTAATGTTTTGCCACATTTGTATGTTCTCTCTCTCTCTCTCTTTTCATTTTTTTGCTGAACTATTTGAAAGCAAGTTGCAAGGAACTTTGGTTTCTGCTTGAGATGCACGAAGCTGGAAAAAAGTATCATGCCCACTCTTAGAATAGCAAAAAGAATTGGGCAAATTGAAAATTTAAAAATTTTCTTGAACCAGAGGGCTGAGATCACAGCTATCCGTAATCCATCAACTGTCTCATAATCTAACGAAAGGCATGTGCCTCTGGGGACAGAGGGTAAGCTAGCATTTCCTTACCCAGTGACAAATTGGTAAAGGAGGAATGTGGTTCAGTTGGCGGTAAATATAAAACAATTTCTCACTCACTTGTAGATTCTCAAAATAGAAACCTTTTGGGCTAGAAATGTAAGAGAAATTTGCACCTAGAGCAGGCTCTTTCCTTGTACCTCACCAGAAACTCGCAAGCAATGACTTTGGTAAAATCCTCACTATACAAGACAAGGGGAAGAGAACAGCAGCCATTGCAGGAAAGGCAAGAAACCCTGCTCACCTCCCCTCCCTTATTTCTCCTTGGAAGAGAGGATTTAAACTGCAGGGAAAAGTGCCTCAGGGAACTGGAAAACAATCATTGCAGCTGGAGATAGGAAACATTAAAAAAAAAAAATCCTATCTCCTTTTCAGAATTTTAGCTGGGGGAAGTGTAGGAACACTGAGACAGCCACATCCCTCAAAGCTAGGGACACAGCATTTACCTAAAGCTGAAGCTTAATCAGAACAAAAACACCTCTCTCACCATCAGGCTGAAAAGCCTTGAGTGACATCTCTTAGTGGAAAATAGCTCTGGGAGTTATAAAAATGTGTCGGGAGAGACCCTGTCTGAGATGTAGTACAAAGAGAAGACCCTAAAGATGGGGGTAAAGCAGATGTTGAGAAAAGATCCTCTGGCAAACCCATCCTCACCCTAAACACAAGCATCAACCAGAGAAGTAAAAGTCAGTGGGGCACTGAGGGTAAGCGTAACAAATCTAAACCCAGCACAACTCCTGGCTAGATTGACTCAAACTCCCACACTGAAGGCCTACCACAAGTAAAAGCATGCCCATTCCTATA
>NW_012150430.1:725682-727888 GCF_000956105.1 Propithecus coquereli
TATTTTCAGTATAAAAATCTAATGGTGTCTTTGTTGTTCCTCTCTCCTATTCTACTTCCCTTTTCTAGCTGGAAAGCCTTAATGACTTTATATTGTTTAGAACAAAGTGAAAAATCCTCAATAACTTGCAAAAGGACCCATAAAGTCCTACATGGTTTGGTCCCAGCCTCTCCATGCTGTTCTTTTGATTGTTATCTGCACTATCCTTCTGTTAGCCTTGAATAACCTGTGTTTTCTCCCACCCAGTTTTCTTTGTTTGTATTTTTGTTTATTTTTGCCTGTATCTTAAATGCCTTTTCTCCTGTATCTACTCAATGGTCAATTTTTAGTCACATTTTAGTTCAAAAGTCAATTCCTCAAAGGAGTGTTCTTTGAACTCCTTACATCAAGTAAGATTTTCCTGTTCTACACTCTTAAAGATATGTGTCTTTTGCAATGAACTAATCACAGGGGTGTGTGTGAGAATAAACAATCGCTGGACTATAAGCTTTGTAAGGATTGGGCCAATATCAGTTATGCTTCGTACTTTACCCAGAGCACGATGCTTGGCATGTTAATTTAGTATTTTTCATTAGGTTCGTCCTATGTGTCAGTCACTGATTTAAGCACTGGGGATATAGAAGTGAACATAGAAGACACGTGACTAATTGTTGGATGGATGATTGAGATTTTATGAGATTAGTGTGGACTGCACATTAATAGTTACTAATTATGCTTTCTGCCACAATTATAATGTTGAATTTAAAAAACAGAGAAAGAGAAAGAGAAGGATTCAGAGGTTTTCATTCCCATTGTTCAATTTGTAGGTTCAAATTTATGACAGAACACCTGACAGGAGAACATTTGTGATAAGACCTGGAAAGCTCCATGAGATGCTGCTAAATAATTTCAGTTTGGAGTAGAGTCCATTCTACTGTATAAGAACAGATTCCATAGGAAAATATCTCCTCTGTGCCTTTGTATTTAATGAAATAAGTCTTCACATTGTCTCTCAGAGGGCATTTTGCAAGCTCCCATGCCAATTAAAAGACACTTAATAAATTGGGCGCTTCTGACGAGATGTACGAATTTGTTAGCTTTACCTCTGGCTGTAGCTAAATGAACGGGAAATTCTTAGGGGAAAAAAAATAAAGCCTCTGTAGAAGCAAATGTATTGTGTGGATACCAAGGAAATGCCTCGAGCTGAGATTTGTAGAGAAGACCCATTTTACAAAGGGCTATATTAAATTAAGGAAGTGCTTGGAGTCTCTAGAGAGAGGCACTATGAAGATATTTGAATGATCACAAAGTTAAGTAGTAGTAAATGTAGAATTTCCTATTACTGGTGTTTTCTCCAGTGTATTTTATAAGCCCTTTGTGAGTCAGAAATACCCTCTGCACCAGAAAATCATAAAATGTTGGAGATAGAAAGGAATTAAGAATTCATAATTCCAATCCCATCAGTTTACAAATAAAGAAATGGATGTCTAGAAAGACACATGATTAGTTTGGTGTCAGGGAACAAGTAGTGCCCTGAGATCAGAATTCTGGTCTAGTGTATCATTTTAGGTTTTTTCCACAAGGAAAATATCAGGAAACAGGCCATTTCAGAGCTTATTTGTTCATAATCCAATTTCCAGGTCATTAAAGACTGTAAGAGTGCATTCATTTTGTCAAGTACAAAACACAAGGAAGATGACAATAATATTGCAGGTCAGGCAATAAAAGATAATCCCAACAGAAGCTCACAGGAAGGCAGTATGATAAAGGAGGACAATCTTAGGCTTTGAAATTGGACGGATCTGAGTTCAAATCCCAACTCTGTCACAAACCAGCTGTATGAAATTAGACAGCTGTTAACATCTCTTAAGTAGTTGCCTTTCTTTAAAATGAAGATTATAATTCTTTTTGTCCTTTAGACTGTTATCTGAGGATTAAATGAATTCATGTAAAGCACTTCGCATGATACAGAGCACGTGTTTTAAAGCTTAATAAAGGCAGCTATTTTTACTGGAGCATTTACACTAAAGTCTGTGCAAACTGCCAGGTGACATAAGGGCATCTAGCATAAGAGATAGATTTACAAATGAAGAAGCCAGAGATGAGGCAGAGTAACGAGCAGAACTGAACTGATAGAATCCCACTGCAAAGAAGAAAGAAGTGTAGTACATACAATCACTGCCTAGAACTATGGCGACAATTTAAACTCTTCTAGGAAGAAACAAAT
>NW_012150430.1:728533-737157 GCF_000956105.1 Propithecus coquereli
AAAGTTTTACACTATGCATTAAATGAGGTAATATCAGGCTACTTAGTCCAGAGGCTGGCACACGGTAGGTGCTTAATCATTGTTAGTTCCCTTCTCTCTTATCTTCCTTCCTCCTAATATACTGGATGTATGTTGAAAGTCTGTTTCGATTTTTATTTTTTTTTTATAACCAGTAGCATCTGCAGAGGGCAATATAATCCTGCTGTTTTTGGAGACCTTCAGAAACTTATAAAAAGAGTGAATTAGGTTTCAAAAAAGCGAGACATTTTTTTAAGCAGCTCTGAGAAAGTAAGTACAGAATTGGGAGAGAGAGAAGTAGAGAGTTCAAGTAGTTACTCTTCCCAGTGGGCTTGAAGGGAGAAAGTTTGATGGGAGATATTCTTGAAGCAGCTGTCAACCTCCATCAACCTCCATGGGAAGACGGTCAGCTGAGAGAGGACTAGGAGTTACCCAGGGAACCAAGAGCTCCAATGGGTTCGGACGGTACAAAATTGAAGGCTGAGGCTTTATGGGATGGCAGAGTGTAACTAACGGTTCCTTAGAACTAGAAGAGTTCTTAAGGGAAGAGTACACAGCGGCGGTTCTCAACTGGGAACTCTTTGGCTCTAACGGTGGACTTTTGGAGTCTGGAGTAAATTTTTGATTGTCAAAAAATTGAGGGTGGGGTACGCCTGGCATCTATGGGTACAGACAAGGGGTGCTGCTAAACATTCTACAGTGCACACAGCAAAGAATTATCTGGTCCAAAATATGATTAATTTTCAGGTCAATATTGGTGCTGAAATTGTAAAACCCTGCTTTATAGATAGGAGATGAATTGATTCTGTAGCAGTTTAAATTTTGAAATTAAACTGTGGGTTATTTTAGCTACATTTTCACAGTTTTTCCCATCTCTTTCTGGAACCTATAAATATTCGTCCTTTATTTAAAATCTTAGGGATTGCTCCATGGTCAAATTAACCTAGTTGTTTACTTGATGATAACTAAGATGGAGCATGACCCTCTGTCCATTTTAATATAGAATATTTGACTCACAGCTTTAAGAAGTAGCCATTCGAAGTCCAGGAATCAAAGAAAGACATAGCAAATTTCTCATTATTAAGATCTGGTCCTTAGAGTTATGAACATAATTTAGTTGTCATTGGTATTGGCCACTGTTGCTAATTCAGTTGTTACTAATTAACACAACTCTTGGCACTACTCTTATCACGACCACTGCTAGCTATCATTTATTGAGCACTATCTAAGCACTTTGCACTCCTGCATGCCTGTACGAATAAGTAGGAATATGTAAAACTCACTTTATGAAATGAGTAGTATCCCTATAATAAAAAGACAGAGGATTAGCGAGGTATGTAACTTGTGGGGGTAACCCAACTACTTAGAGGGCAGAGGGGGGATTGGTACTCAGGTATGTCCTTCTCCAAAGCCCATGTAGTTAAATGTTAAGTACACAGTAGTTTATATGAGGAAGAAACAAGGGAAGGAGAAAAGAATTTGGGAGGAAATGGGATACGTAACATTTCTTTCTGGTTTTGACACTCTTAATTTGATTACTCGTGTTCCTTGTGCTAAGATGTAGGTAACGCAAGCAATACAAAAAAGAAATATATCTGAGGTTTGTGCAAATGTTTTACCTTTCACTTTGGTTATTCTTATCTATGCTAAGATCTCAACCTCTATCTTCCTGGGATATCAAATTTTTTTGAAATGAAAGGGCTTTAGAAGTTCAGAGTTTCATTCCCAAGGAGTTTTGTTATTTAAACAGACACTCTGGGTTTAAGCCAGTTCTGCTACTAACAGTGTGAGTCTTTAGCTTTCTTTACCCTTTTTTTTCGGTCTATGTAAGGAGAGAATAACATTTGCCCTTTCCACCTCATAATTTTTTAATGATTATTTGAGATAATGTAATTAAAGAACTCCGAACAGTATAAGTGAATGAGAATATTAAAAAATACTCTTTTTCTAATAAAACTTAAGATGAACATAATCTGGGCCACAAATGTCACTTGATAATTGGAAAGAATGCACAAAAGAGCTAAGTATCTGATTATTCATCAAAGTCGGAATTCTTGGTGGTATTTGAAAATTCAGGATGACTAAAGTTTATCCAATAAGGTGGAAAGTTTGAGTCTGTTATCTGCTTTAATGAGAAACATGTCTTGGCTTCTTAGACTGTTATATAAGTAGCACAAACTTTTAAAAGTTTATCCAGTTTTATTTTAAAAATAGCATAAATCCATTTAGATAAGTAAAAAAGAGTAAATGAATTACACTGAAATTCTACTACTCAGAATTACTTTTCCAATTCAGCTGTGAAACTTGACCGTAAAGGCCCTTCATATTATATTTTAGCCTCTTGTTAAATATGGTCTATGCTAAATAAAGATGAATAATTCTCATCATCGTCTGCAGTATCCCCGAAGAGCTAAATATGCAGCCAAACCCTGGATCATCTCACAAGCATCGAGGATTAAATTGGAACGTGGATAGAATCAGGAAAGGGAAGGCAGAGTTGAAGGAAGACGGCTGAATGCGGAGCGTCCCCACCCCACATCGGACCACAGGCTTCACTAGGTTCGAGGTGTCCCTTTTAGAGTATGTCTCCTTTTTTAAGTATTTAGAACTATCCTACATTTCTAAAAGAACGTTTAATCTGGAGGCCTGTCAGGCTAAGTAGAAGAACAAATCCTCTGCTGATTGCACGCTCTTTGATAAATTCTTGTTGCTTTTAGAATTAAATCCTAACGCGTGACGGGGGCCTCTGAGACTAGTACGTTCTGGCTCTTTCCTCCCTTCCTTCTCATTTCCTACCGTTCTTCCTCTGCCACCCACTTCACCCCAGTCATTCTGGCCTTTCCCATCTCCACAGGTGTGTGAATTTGGTTTCCCTTTGCCAGGAACACACCTCCTTAAACTCCCTGTCCTCTCACCTCCACCCTAGTCATTCTCTATGTCAGCAATCTAGTTTGATTCGTTTCAAACCGTTTTAAAAACTTATATTTCTTTTAAATTTTTAACCTATGTCTTCGTGTTTTTCCCATTAGACCAGAAAAGCTTCTAGGACATGCCTTACTTTTGCTCCCTGTTGACTCCACTAAGCCCAGAAAACGCCTGGCATTTTTCATTCCTGCAAAATGAAGGAAGAAAACATGCGTACTTGGGTTCAGATTTCAGCACTCCTACTTACTCTCGTGTCACCTGTGTGACATTGGGCAGGTGGCTAACTGATTTATACCCCAGATTTTGCATCTATAAAATAAGATATAAAACGTTTTCCACCCCTAGCCCCTCAACATGCACCATTCCTGTGATAACTTCCTGCTGAGCGTATTTGTGACCATGTGTCTCGGGGCTTCTCTTGCGCTTAGCCAGTGCTTGGAATAAGTGGAAACTTCTGGAAGTTGATGCCAATGATAAAAAAGCGGTAAAGCGCAGGTATGGCAGCTTCCTGGTTCCTGGGGTATAGTCTGAAAATACTCTGAGGTGTGTTGGACACCCCCTGTACAGAGTTCCAGTCACTTCCAGAAGTGTTCTGCTCATTAGCAAACCCTGCCCTTTCTCACCTGGTCTCACTTAACTCCTCCTGGGGCTTTGCGGGATTATCTTTCAAATAAATTACTGTCACTCAAACCCTTTTCTGAGGGGGCTGCTTCTTGGGGTGCCCAACCCAAATCACGAGGTTAATAACACTTTCTGTGTCATCGATACGGTTTAGATGTTTGGCCCCTCCAGATCTCACTTTGAAATTGATCCCCAGTGTTGAATGTGGGGCCTGGTGGGAGGTGATTGGGTCTTAGGGACAAATCCCTCCGGAATAGCTTGGTGCTCTCCCCGTGATAACCAGCGAGTTCTTGCGTTATTAGTTCACGCGAGAGCTGGTTGTCGAGACGAGCCTGGCACCCTCTCCTCCCTGCCTTGCTCCTCCTCTCGGCATGTGACACCCCTGCTTCCCCTTCTCCTTCCACCTTTTCTGGAAACTCTCTGAAGCCCTCACTAGAAGCAGATGCTGGTGCAATGCTTCTTGTACACCCTGCAGAACCATGAGCCAAATAAACCCCTTTTCTTCATAAATTACCCAGCCTCAGGCATTCCTTTATTGCTGCATAAAACGGACTAATACAGTCATCAGATTATTTTGAGATCCTATTTCGTAGAATTATTTTAAAGCACTAATGAATACTCAGTATGTGTTAGGTGTTAGTACTCCTTCGCTCTGCTGGGCAGCTGTCGAATCCAGTGGCAAGGAGTATAGATTCTGGAGCCAGACAGCCTGCATTCAAATCCCAGTCCCACCACTAACTCACTCTGTACCTTGAGCAACTTTCTTACCTGTGCCTCATTTGCCCTATGTGTAAAATGGGGCCAATGTGATTTGCCCACCTCAGGGATTTGTGGTGAGGATAATGTTTATATATATACAAATAAAATCACTTAGAAGATTAGAAGAATGTAAGGCGTATAGGAAACATTATGTGGCTGTTTGTAATTATTATAATGACTCTCATGACACTTTATAATTTTGATATATACTAGCTAAATCAAAGACATTTACCAAATGCATATTCGGTGCTTTGGAGAGTAATAAGATAAAGAAGACATGGATTCACCTGGTCAAGTTTTAAGGTCTGTCTGGGTCACAAGAGAGACAAGGCTTTCCAATTAAGATCTCTAATATAAAAAACTTACAATTGATGCAGAAAAAGTCCTATCGCTGACGATAACTATTGTGAATTAAGTGCTTATCCTGTGTCACGCGGCAGGTAAGGCAGAGAGGGCTTCGGGAACTTGCCCTGTCACACAAGTAGCAGGGAGCCAGGTATGAACCAAGGTGTTTTTAACTGCAGAGCCTGTGCCCTTCGTCAGCCTAATAAATCTCTGGCCTCACTGATACATAAGTGCTGTGCTTGGATTCCCCAAAGCACCTGTCGTCTGGATGAGTCGGTGCCGCCCTGTGTGTCAGGATGCTAGCTACACACTGAGAGAAGAACACCAAATGTTACCCAGCTAATGAGAAGTTATGCCTCTTCTTCCTCATGTGTCTTCCCAGAGATGCTGTAGGAATGCAAAGGAGACAGACTTCCTGTGGGTCAGCGGCAAGGGTAGAGAATAGGGAAGACTTACTGGTTTCAAACTGGCCCTCGAAGGGAAGGAAGAATCAAGATGTGTGTTCAGAGGGAAAGGGCGCTCTGAGAAGGGGGTGTGCACGGAGAAAGGCAGTGGCACGGAGAGTTTGAGCATGTCATTTTAAAATGTATTCTATGCTGAAATGAGACTTCTGTCTACTTACTTGCCACGTTACCTTGAGCAAGTTATTTAACCTCTCCAGCTTTGATTCCCTCATCTACAAAACGTGAATAACAATAACGCACACCTCATATGGTATTGCCTGGGTACTATAGGTAGAGAACTAGTGGATCCGTGGAACCTAGTAAATGCTCAATACAGGTAGCTGTTATGAATATTATTAGTGATTAATAGGTATATCCTTGCAGAAGTGAGTGTATGTGGGGTGTGCACTCAGTTTGGCTGGCGCAAAGTGTCTTTATAGAGGAAAAGTAGGAAAAAAAGTTTGGAAGGCTCATTTGGGGTCCTGATGGGGCTTCATTATGGGTTTAAGAAAACTCTACTGGTTCTGCAGCAAAGGGACAGCACTTGAGGGGTTTGATCAGAGCAGATGGACTATTGGAACTAATTTTCAAAATGAGGAACATGGAACTATTATGATTTCCTCAGCAACAGCTGAGGTGAGAGGTAAAGAGAATGAGCAATAAGAGTGCAAATGGCAAGAGCCAATGGCCTCATCTCATTAAAGTGCCAGCATGTTTTGGTGGCCCAAACACTAGAGTAGGAGCACCTGATTTGTGTCCAGTTCTTACAAGCCACTCAAATGACCATGGGGGGATGATGCAAGCTTCAAAAGAGGTTAGGGCAGGAAGTAGGAACTTAATGGCACAGGGAGACAGTGGGATTCACAGAACATAAGAAGAGATAAAAACAAAATCTGTGCCACGTTGCCTACGACTACTAGGCTTCCACTAATATTTGCCAAGGATTTATTCGGTCTACTAATCACACTTTACATGGAAAATCTAGTCATTCGAGAACCTCACTGTTCACCAGATACCACAGGGGAAACCAAAGTATAGTGATGTGGATATTGTTCCCCCATGAAGTATGACAAATTTGACCTGTATAAGTATTAGTCAAGGTTCAGTCAGGAACGCAAAACCACTATGAATAATACAGAACAGTAGATTTGTTTTAGGAAGAAGACCTTATACAATAGTAAGACAAGAGAAGAAGTGGGTGCAAAAGTGAGTGGTGAAGGATCACAGTGATGTCACCAACAAGCCCTTGGGGGCACTGTGGTAGGCGGACATGCCAGATTGTTCAAGGAACTCTGGGAAGCCGGCACGTCCAGCTGCCACAGTGGCTTGTGAGTGGAAAGTGTACGTGGACTGTTGCCTCTAAAACTGGAGTGGGCCTGGGGTTGTGGCTGGTGCCAGCAGTTGGGACAGAAATCTGGATATGAAGAAGAAAACCCAGGACAAGCTCTCAGCTTATCCGAGTCTCTCTCTCGCCAGACAGACTTATGCATATCTTTCACAGGGTAATGACATCCGACCCTCTGGATCTCCCACAAATTTCCCTTTTGATTATCTGTAATGCAGATAGAAAGGGAAGGGAAATTTTGGAAAACATAGTTCTAGCTATGCCAAGGTTGTCAGGCCGGTGATCCTTCTTGTTTCCTCATGCAGATTTCCCCTGATTTTCAATCACTTTTCCATTGAAAAGAAAGCAGTAGTGTAAATTGAGAAGAATCAGTTGATTATAGATTGGCTAAGTGTTTACCTTCTCACTGTATCAGCTGCTAAACGTGTGTTTCGGGTTGTCTCTCCACATTAATAGTTTGTTTGGAGTGTCTGAGCATCTCACTGAATTAAATGATTGACCGCATTGACAGACAGGTAGACCAATCAATGAGCTTTGAAGGCTGGAACATAAGGACATGGTATAGCCTTAGCGGCAGAAGAGTGGCTTTTAAAGACAACACTAGAGTCTAACAAGTGTTACCTATTTGTGGCTACACTCCATCAGTGTTGCACTAGATAATAATTTCAAAATAACAATCAGAAAATGTTTGTGAAATAGCACAAAGTAATTCACTCATAATTACCCAAGGGACTAGCACAAAATGCATAAATAAATTCATAGAAGAGTTGCAAAGTGCCTTTTAGCTAAAAGAAGCTGTGTTGTCCTCATATATTCTTTCATCAGAGCTATTAAAAAATTGTAAAATTGTATAACACTTTCTTCTTGAAAAGCACTGAGCAGCAGAGCTGGAAAGGATTGTTGTATAGGATCCTTGTGCAGGGTCCTTCCGGTACAATACTACAAACTCCATTGTCTTCAAGGACAAATAGGAAACAAGAGGCTGCAATGCCAGTCTGCAGGCAGAGATTATTTTCCATGATCTGACTTCTCTTTGGCTTTTTCTCTTTTCTGTTCCTACGTTCTCATTTGGAGTGAATTTGGATATTAAAATATAAGCAATGGGCAGATGCAAAAGGGCAGAATGTCTAGCTAGACGGTAAACAGGAAAACTGGCAGTTGAGTAGAAGATGATGTTTCTGGAGCCAGTTCTCCGAGTCCATCTGTGTCATCGATCCTCACGTGCTTGGGACTCTGGAAATGTGTTCTCAAACGCAAAGCAAGATCCAGCTTCACACAACAACAAATCATCTGACAAATTGGCAACTTCTATTAAAGAGAGACGGAGACTTTGGGTATGCAAAATAAATGAATGGACATGAACTTCAACATGTCAAAGTATAGCCGTGGCTTCAGATTCAGTGTAGCAACACTACCTAAGGAGTGCAAAGTGGAAAACACAATTGGCAATTCTTAAGTGATGCTGCAGCCACACAGAGTTGATTTTGATAATTTGCTCCCAGAAAGCATTCTTCCCTCAGTAATTCACCCAATTACTGGTGATTCTGAATAAGACACCTATGAAGAGGAGGGGGGTTTTGCACCTACCTCCCTTTTGAGCCGTACCATTGTGGCTGTGGAAATCTCCGACCACGAATGTAGCACTTTTGTATTCTTTGATTACAAGTGCTTTCTGAGATTCTCATGTATGCAAATACAGGTAAAACAATACAAAATACAAAACAAATATTCTTCCCTTTTTGACATAAAAAAAAAATCATCATTTTTTCCCGGCTGAATGTTAAGAACTGAATATAGAGCTGGTCAGAACACTGGGAGGGTTGTGTTCTTTACTCAATGTTGTTTTTAGTTCTGTATGTACCAAATCTGTTCTATTGTGAGCTTCTGGCAAAGTGAGTAGGCAGCACCTGTTGCTGGCCGTAAGCTTTAGGAAATGCAAGTTTGATTTTTTAATTATAAGAAACGTAAGATAAGAAGCTCCTCATCTGTTTTTCTGATAACCTAATAGGTATATCTTCAGATTGAGAATTTTTTTTTTTTTAACAGAGTCAAAATCTGTTATCTTTGTTCCTTAATTTGGTACTAACCCTGTAGGGTAAACAAAATATCAAAATCTAAATTAATGCTAAAAGAGACAAAAACAAATACACTATCACCTAGTGATATTC
>NW_012150430.1:739012-739991 GCF_000956105.1 Propithecus coquereli
AAAAATAAATGATAATATATCTTCCATAAAAATCCATATACAGTAGTCTCCCCTTATCCACGGTTTCATTTTCTGTGGTTTTGATTTCTGCAGTTTCAGTTACTGCAGTCAATCGTGGTCCAAACATATTAAATGGAAAATTCCAAGAAAAAACAATTCATAAGTTTTAAATTGCATTCCATTCTGAGTAGCATGATGAAATCTCAGGGCATACCACTCCCTCCTGCTCCATCCTGCTCTGTCTAACTGGGAAGTGAATTATCCCTTTGTCCAGCATATCTACACTGTATGCTACATACCCTTAATCACTTAGTAGCCGGCTTTGTTATCAGATGGAAAAAACATACAGTACATATAGGATTTGGGGCTATCCATAGTGTTAGGCATCCACTGGGGGTCTTGGAACATATCCTCTGTGAAAAAGGGGGCAACTACTATAATTAAGAGGAATTTTGAGCCAAATCCAGATCCTTAGCATGACTTGCAAGGCCCTGGGTGACTTCCCCCTTACCTCTCTCTTCAGCCTCCTATTTCTCTCTGATTCCAACTCAGGGAAGTCACAGGAGAGAGACAAAGCGTTACCAGGGAGGAAAATATGCAGAAAGCCCACAGAATCGTCAACAATAATGCACTGTTGTTTTAAAGAACTCATTTTGGGGGTAGTTGGTTACATAGCTATTGAAAATTGATACATATATCTACTATTTTAAATGATGTCTGTAGAATTGCAAATATGCTCTTATGGTTTGCATACTATTTTAATGAAATGAGATACATTAAATATATTTTTTTCCAATTTTACCTACTTTTGCTTTAATCATGATTTTGCATCTGTGACTGCATTTCTACCCAAGTTCCTCTTTTATTCTGGTGAATTGAGAATTGCCTGAAAATGCAGATTGTTTTCTGATTCCTTGTCAGTGCCACATAGGATACATCCTTTCTTGTCTTTAAGATACGTGGTCTCCAAAGTGGGGCA
>NW_012150430.1:740896-744289 GCF_000956105.1 Propithecus coquereli
CAGATTAAGCTTCACTCGCTGGCCCACTGCTCACTTACTGCTGTGCAGCCGGTTCCTAAGTTTCATGGAAGACAATTTTTCCCCAGACCCATGGAAAGAGGCGGGGGAGGCAGAACTCCGCAGCCCGTTCCTAACAGGCAAGGACTAGTACTGGTTTGGGGCCCTGGGGTTGGGGACTGCAGACTTGGAGGATCAGTTAGAGTGAACATAGCCTTTGAATTTGTCTCTGAATGCTTGGATTCGACTTTAAGAGAAGGAAATGGATCTGAAGAAAGACAATGAAAAGAAAGACACTAGCATGAGGAGAGGCTTGGGAATGAAAAACGTGCAGAGATCTTACTAGCAGTACAGTCTGACTTGAATGAAGGATATATAAAGAGCATAAGGGAAGGCATGGCTCATGACAAAGCTTGAATTAAATTAATTGGAGAACTTCCAATATTTGTTGAAGGAAATTGAATTTGAATGCTTGATTAGACAGTTTGAACTTTATAAGAAATGGGATCTGTGAAGGTCTTGACATAGAGTAATGACAGAATCAGCTGTGCTTCGTGAAGTTTTCTCTGCAGAGGAGTCTATCAATAAGCTATGTCTTGGAAAGGGTGTAGAGGGTGCCTCGAAATAGGGAGAATCCCTAGGAGGCTACTTCAAAAATCTCGGGGAGAGGTAATAGCAGATTAACTTGACTGGTAACACCGGAACTGGAAAGGAATAAACAAATACATCTTGAGATAAAATACAGCCCACTAACTTTAAATATGTAGGTTATTTGTGACACAATGTCGACGGGTATCTGCTACCCAACACAGCATTGGCTCTATGTTAAATGTGCCGCTTCCTGAACAAACCACACTGAAGCTATATTTGCCTAGGTCAAGTGTTTCTAAGCAAATTATATTAGTTAATTTCAAAACTTAGGACTAGCTTTGTGCTTTCCATATACATCATAATGTTTTTTAAAAGTAAAAAAATGTCCATCTAAGACCAAATGATGTACTGTGATTAAAACATTTATGCTAAAATGTGGATTTTAATAATATCCAGTAAAATTGCTAAAAAGTGTTTGAAAATACTGATTTACCCCTAAGGGCCCCCTTGGGGGCTTCATTTGAGAGATCAATCATTTAGTCATTTATTTTAAAGTATTTACTGAGTGCTTACTATGTGCCAGACGTTGTACTAGGCACAAGAGATGGACCACATACATGACTGATAGAGTTTATATTCCACTTATGTATAGCCAGAAAATGGACTAGTAAACAAATGGATAAGCAGGTTAATTTCAGATAGTGACTAGTTCATGGAATACAGTAAAAAAGGTGGATGAAAGTGACTAGGACTAGGTTGGATGAGATGCTGCCTAGAAAGACAAGGTCCTAAGGGAAGGTCATTCTGTGGAGGTGACTGATCTGAGATAGGTATAATGGAAAGAGCAAGTCATAGAAAGATTTGGAGAGCATTCCAGACAACTGAACAGCAAGTGCAAAGGCCCTGAGCAGGAAACAACTTTGGTATTTCTGGGAGCATAAGGAGAAAAAGTATGCCTCCTGTGCAGTGAGCAAAGAGGAGTTCAGCACACGTTGAGATGAAAGAGGTAGGCAGAAGTCAGGTTGTTCAGTGACGTGATGACACGATAAAGAGTTTGACTTTAACTCTCTGGAAAATTTTAAGTAGGGGAGGAGAAACTCTTATCAATTCCCCATGTTATATTCAAGTTGTGGCATAGCTTAAAATGGAAACATTAGCTACATTAGCTGGCATTATCACCTCTGCAGAAAACGAGACCCTGTCTTTCCAAGACTTTGTGGTGAAAACACTATTTCTCCCATTCCCTTCTGCTAAGAGCCTTCATTTCCTATAGAATGCCAGTCTGCACACCATTCATTTCCTTCCAATGCTGACAAAACAGATTTTTTTTTCTACATTGTTATCAGTCCTAATAAACAATTTCATTTAGGGTTTAAGAATCAATTACCTTGGAAGAAGGTTTGATAATCATATAACCACCTTTATCAGTAGGCATTACATGAAAATGGTGTTTTCAGCATTTCTAAATTGGGCCATTTCTATTAGAAATTGCAAAGATGTCACTTGGCTTAAAAATATAGCCTGGTGTTCCATTCCTAAAGGTGCTATTATGCTAACAATAAATCTGAACAAGACCGTAGGCAGAGTGTGGGTTGTGATGTACTCAATATTCATCACACTCTGACCCAAAGGAATATCTATTATGTGCTTCTGGGATCCTTGAGCAAAGCAGGTTTATTACACCTGCCAATTTTCATGGATTTGTTGCGTGATACATTGTTTTCCTTGAAGAAATCTTGGTCATAGTGAATATTTCCATTTTTCTGGCTTTCTCTCTTAGAAAGTTCATTTGCTCTGGCTCTCAATTCAATAAAAGGCTATGTATGAAACAATAAAATTCAAGCAATCATAAATACTTTCCAATGTCCCCTTATCACAGGTACTTGATTGTGAGTATTTACAAGGAGGTAAATTTCCTTCTAGATTTGCTTTCGTACTATTCCATTTATATTATAAAATAGTAAACTATGTAAAAGTGCTAACAAAATAGAATTTATTTTTCTTTTATTGATATCAACCCTAAAAGCAACTTCTTTCAAGTGTTAAGAATCAATTACCTTGGGAGAAGTTTTCAAAATAATATAACCACATTTGTCAGTGGCTATTACATGAAAATGGTGGCAGGAAAGACTTATTACAATTTCTAGTGTCAGCTTAATCCTCAGGAATAATTAATACAGTAGAAGAAACCAGCTCCTTAGGCCCTGATGGCATAATACGATAGTTAGAATGCCTAAAGGAGGGCTTTGATTCTACTCTACCAATACACGTGACTAGCTTCATGTTTACTTCCTTGGATTATTTTGTCTTCCTGACAAAACCAAGTCTCATAAGCAGTACTTCTTCAGGACTAACCAAATTAAGTGTCCAGTCCATAATTTTATGAGATATGGACAAAAGTGCTTAACCCACAGCAAATACAAATGGCAGCTAAACCACTTGTATTTATGAACCCAGTGGATCCTTTTAAACTACCATTTAAATTACAGTACTTTGTTAAAATAACAAAGTTAAAAGATAATATATTAGCTAGAAATTCTTAAGGTAGTAAGAATACTGAATGTCAGGGAAATCACATTGCTTATGACTGGGAATGTTTGCTGTTATTACTTATTATGTTTGTCTATAATAGCAGCTCTTGTCCTTCATTGACACTAACTTTAAAGACTACTGAGCTTCTGTTAGTCTCTGGGTTTAAAATGATGCTATCTCTAACCCTGGATAACTCATAACAGATGTAGGACATGACTTTGGTGATTATCAGTTTTATTCTATGATCAAGTGTTTAGCAATTTAAAAAACTAT
>NW_012150430.1:747180-748330 GCF_000956105.1 Propithecus coquereli
TCGAACTCCTGAGCTCAAACAATCCGCCCGCCTGGGCCTCCCAGAGAGCTAGGATAACAGGCGTGAGCCACCGTGCCCAGCCTAGGGAGATAAATTATTAACATTTTAAAAGAATTGTAACAGTGAAGATAAGAAGGAAAAAAGCAAATAATTGTGAAAGATTTGCTGGCCTTTTAGAATGAATAAAAAGTCAGTTTTAGGAGAACAAGATATTATAACTATGCATAGAAGTAAAATTCTATCAGCAGACAATCTAATTTTCTAAACTAAAATACTATTTTCAAGTAGGGAGACATTCCATGAAATCTCTAACAAAACAAACAGATTTAAAGCAATGTTCTCTTGTGTATATCATTATCAACATCCTTACGTCTAGGGCAATGTTTAGCTTAGATTATCTTGTTTAAATAGCTATGGCTTAAAAAAAATAGCTCCAATCTGTTCCTTCACAATAAAATTGTGCACCAAGGATATATGATTATTTCTCCCTTTAGCATAAAGCAAAAGGACATGTTGAATCACATCCAATTTGGATAAATAAAAGTTAATAAAAGAGCTGGAGTATTTTTCAGATTTGATATGTGTTCTGAGAATAATAATTTATTTTAATTTAACACAAAAGGTCTTTTAGGGATCCTATGTTAATTCAACATACATATTTAAAGGGCAAAATGTTAATGTTGAATTTTGACAGGAAGATGAAACTTAAGGGTAGGAACAAAATCCTTATTCACACATGTATGATTTCGGGGCACCTTGATGACTTTGCGCTGTTTTTTCTTAATCTATTACAAAAAAAGAAGACATTATTATTGAACTCCGAATTTTTGTTACAGAGAGAAGTGACACAAATCAAAACAATGTAATCACTTTAAATAAATATAACTCTAGTACTTCTAGCTGCTGGATTCACTAGTGGTTAAAATACCTTTATTTATATGGTTTTCTGATTCTTCTGGTTGATTTCTGCATATTTTAGCATTCTCATTGTTTTTAAGATTAGCATATCTCTCCATTTCTTGGGATTGCTATTAAATATATGTCTTTTACAATTACTATGTTTCTGCCTTGTAAATTATTACGTTTGTTCCTGTGTTTCTCTCAAAATATTACTGCTTTATTAGGAATGTATAAAACTTCAGTAGTGGCC
>NW_012150430.1:748726-749543 GCF_000956105.1 Propithecus coquereli
GGAGGGTGTTATATGACTAAATTTATTCTACTATGTGATAATATAAATGGGACCAACAACATTAAATTTTAGTCATTCATTCATTTAACAAACATTTACTGAATTGCTGCCAAGTTCCAGGAAGATACAGTCCCTGTCATCTTGATGCTTAAAGCACAGTGAGAGAGAAATATATTACATTAGTTTCTTACGGCTCCTGTAAAAGTTATCACAAATGTTGTGGCTTAAAACAACACATATTTATTTTCTTACGGTCCTGGAGGTCAGAAGTCCAAAAGGGGTTTCACAGGGCTGAATACAAGGCATTGGCAAGACCTCCATAGATCTAAGGGAGAATCTGTTTCATTGCCTTTCCCAATTTCTAGAGCGTCATTCCTTGTGTTCTTTGGCTCATGGTCCCTTCCTTTGTCTGTAAGGTCAGCAGTGAAGCATCTTCAAATCTCTCTCTGCTTGGTTGTCAGAGCCTTCTGCTCAGTGTCAAATCTAACTCTGCCTCCCTTTATAAAAACACTTAGAATTGCCCATATGGATAGTCCAGGATAACCTCCCCATCTCAAGATCCTTAACTTAATTACATCTGCAAAATCCATTTCACCATGTTATGTAGGACTCACAAGTTCCAGGTATTAAGATCTAATCTAGGTATCTTTGAGGACCATATTTAACTTACCACATATTAATGAAAAATTAAAAAGTGTATAATTAACATTGTGTTTCTTAATTAAATGGCCCTTGATTTTTCTTCTAATATTTTAAAAATATTAACATAGAGGAATAGAACTTTTGAATATTCAAAATTTCAAAAATATCCCAGAAT
>NW_012150430.1:752463-758838 GCF_000956105.1 Propithecus coquereli
ATACATTTTAAGGATTAAACTCTCCCTGTGTTAGTCATAGAGGTTACCTTCAAAACTTTATCACTTAGTCATTAAAATAACATATGTATTGTTCATTTTGAAAATTGCTTCACCTCTAGAAAGAAATACAATGCCAATATATTTATCAATCAAAACTTATGATAATAGAACACTTTACCTGCACAAGAGTTGATGAGTGGCAGCAGAATTATCAGTTTCCATAGCAACCTCATCTCCACTTTCTAAGGTCAAAAATTTCTCCCATACAATCAACAGGAAAAAAAGTCTATCTTCCAGTCAGTATCTCAAGAGTCTGAAAGAAAGAAAATTGCTATGAAATGACAAACATACAAACATGAATATTTTAATATGTATATTGATCATTACATATTGATTCAATTTAATATTAAGATATCATTATCCAAAATAAAGCAACCTAAATGGCTACTTTTTACATATACATATGTTTTGCAAAGTTTCAGTAATTTCAGTTCATATGTTCTTAATTTCCATTTATATCTCAAATATACATGCCATTTGCTATTATGTTTGCTATAGTTGTTAATGGGCTGAATTGAATACATACCATGTGGACTAAAATTTTCATTAGTTTAAGTTCAGTTGTTTTTGACATGTTAAAGAGATTAAAAAACATTAAACCAATTCCCACGATTCTGTTGTTGGCTTGTATTTTTAATTTTTAATCATTAGGAATAGGATATAATACTTCTCTATCTTATACATATTAACAGTTATTTTACATTTCATGAATTTTCTGTGTTTTTATCAATATTATTGAGAAGACACTCATTAGGAAGCATTATCTTTTGTAATGTTACTAGAATCAAAATTAATATTGTATTACAAAATTTCTGCAAGAAATCAATTTCTGGCAGAGTTATCTTTTAGGTATAAGAAATGCTTTTCCTAAGGGGTTACACCATAATTTTCTCTAATTTATTTTGACATTTAAACTATGCAATGATAAATGAAGTCAAGATAAACTGTTAGATTGACTTTTACTCCAAAAGGGAAATCTATTAAGAGACTCATAAAAAGTCATAAAAGTTTAGAATAAACTCATCTAGATTACATTTGATATAACTGTCATATATCAACTGATGGAATTCTTTGGAAACTTTAACTTGGTGGGAATATATTTTCTTGCAACCTCAAATACCATTTGTAAGTCTATGGACTTTAAATGTGGTAATAGTACACAATGAAATTTTGATCACTTCCTGATATATTTTCCAATTTTAAAAATCTTTCACTTCTTTCTGCTACTAGTTACTTCAATTTAAAAAATATTGACCATATTTAACTTTTTTTTATATAGCTTAAGTTACTTACTTTCACAATTTAATCCAGGAATAAAAATCACAGGAAAAATAAACAATATTCAGGTTAGAATATTGAACACTATATTGATTCCATAACATTCTCTCACAAATTTTTTTGTATCTTATATCATCTTTCATTCCCTTCGACACCACAGAATCGAAGCCTCTCAGTTCTTGCATTTAAATTATATCATGTCTTACATTCATTCATGCATTTATCATTTTTTCAACAAATATTTATTTATTTATTTATTTATTTATTTATATAGTTCCATCCTCTGCAAGAAATTGGGCACTTAGGTGTTAGTGGTAAGCCTAAATCCTTCATTCCTACCTCTGAGGTATTGCTGTCTTGTTAGAGAGACATTTAACAAAACAGCAAAAAACCCAAACCAAACCAAACCAAAACAAAACTTTGCACACACAGAGGTAAATAAGTACGGGAGGTAATTATGATAATAATTTTTTTAAATGTGAGATCCATGAGATCTATAGGGTGAGGTTCAGGTAGCGTTTTTGAGCTAAGGCTTGAGATATGAGTAGCTCTTCACCAGGCAAAGACTGTGCGTGCATTGGGGAAAGAAAGCAGAGCTGAAGAGACTAGGCTAGCAGGAAGGAGGGATGAGACTAGCAAGCATTCTAAGCAAAATGGAGACAGTATGCCAGGCTCCTATGGAAGGGCTGACTTTGTATTTTTAAACACCTGAAAAAGGTCCAGAAAGACTGATTCAGAAAGACAGTGGCGTGAGACGAGATCAGAGAAAGAGAAAGAGGCTGACACATGCAAGATCTTTGAGGATCTGAAGCAGGACAGAAGAAAGTTTAATTTACATCCTTCACTGCTGTGGAAAATGGAAGGGATGGAGTAATGAGTAGAATTATACAGAGAAATTGAAGGTTACCTTCGTAGTCTAAGAAAGGAATGATGAAGGTTTTGACTAGAGCAGTAGCTTTAAAGATCAAGAAAGTTGGATCTCTAAATAGTCTTCTTGCCTCAAATCTCTTGTCCTTTCTGCCTGTTAGGTAGATAGCAGGGAATCCGGGTCTCCTAGGGATGAAAGTGGGTGCTGTTGCCCCCATCTTGGTCCTGCCCAACCCTGATTCTCCATACCTGGGGGAGGAGGAACACCCTATGAATCTGCCAATCAGAACTTGGCACTCCAGCTGCAAAAGAATGCAGAGGACTCTCTAGCCCATGGCTAAGCTGCATGGGTACCATAGAGTCCAGAAAGTGACCCAGAACCCACATGCATAGTTAAGGCTCAGGTCTTGTGACTCCCAACTGTTTACTGAAAGTGGTGCCATGGCAACCTCTGAACCATGAGGGAGGTCCCTATCAGGGCATTATAAAATAAGATGCAGACCATAGCCAAGCCCTCTCTCTCTTTGCCCTTCCTTTTGCCTGCCCTGCTGTGACAGTGGGTCCGGTTGTCATCCATAGCATATGTACCATGCTCTGTAAACCTATATCTTGCTCTTGCCCTACAATCCTATCTTTCTCTCCTCAATAAACCTCATTTTTGTGCTTGGCTAACTTTGGCATGTCTGGTCATTCTTCCACTATGGGCGTGCCAAGAACCCACAGTTTCAGACTGAAAACTAACATGCCCATTGGAACATTACCATCAGAAATTATCTTCCTAAAATTAAGATTTGGTCAATTACCCTTTCAGACATCTGCCTAGACAAGGAATTCTTGAAGAAGAACCCCAAGGCAATCGCCGCAGCAACAAAAATAAATAAGTGGGATCTAATCAAATTAAAAAGCTTCTGCACTGCCAAGGAAACTATCATTAGAGTGAATAGACAGCCCACAGAATGGGAAAAAATATTTGTTCTCTACACATCTGATAAAGGGCTGATAACCAGAATCTATCTAGAACTCAAAAAAATCAACAAGAAAAAATCAAACAACCCCATCAACAAATGGGCAAGGGAAATGAACAGAAACTTTTCAAAAGAAGACAGAATAATGGCCAGCAAACATATTAAAAAATGCTCAACATCTCTAATCATTAGAGAAATGCAAATCAAAACCACAATGAGGTATCACCTAACCCCGGTGAGATTGGCCTCTATCAAAAAAACACAAAACAACAAATGTTGGAGAGGATGTGGAGAGACAGGAACACTCTTACACTACTGGTGGGACTGCAAATTAGTGCAACCTCTATGAAAAAGAATTTGGAGATACCTCAGAGAGCTAAAATTAGAAATATCATTCGATCCAGCAATAACACTATTAGGTATCTACCCAAAAGAGCACAAAACATTCTATGATAAAGACATCTGCACCCGAATGTTTATGGCAGCACAATTCACTATTGCAAGAATGTGGAAACAACCCAAGTGCCCGTCAATCCATGAGTGGATTATTAAAATTTGGTATATGTTTACAATGGAATATTACTCAATTATAAGAAACGACAGTGATCTAGCACCTCTTATACTTTCCTGGATTAAACTTAAGCCCATTATCCAAAGTGGGGCACCACAAGAGCAGAAGAACGGGATCCGTTTGTACTCACCATCAAATTGGTACTAACTGATCAACACTAGGTTGATCACATGGCAGAAATACTCTCTAGGGATTAGGGGGATGAGGGGGCAAATCTACAACTAAAGGACACGGGGAGCACTAAAGGGAGGGAAGGGCATGCCTTTAACCCATATTAGGGTGAAGCAAAGACATAAAGTGTAACTATAATGTTTGTACCCTCACAAAACCCTGGAATAATAAATAAAATAAATAAAAAAAATACACATGGATATGCACTGTAAAAAAAAAAGAAAGATTTGGTCAATTATTCCAATATTCTAAAACCTTTAGTCACTCTTCATTGCACAAACCACAAACATCCTTGGGAATGGTATTCAAGATCATATACAGTGAATTTCTAACCTTCCTTTCCCAACCAAACTACTTAATACGTACTTCCAGTCTGATGACAAAGATCTACTCTCCATTTACTTTGCACATGCACTGTGCATTATCTACATATAGATGCTATTCGATTTGTATAGAATTCCCCCTTAGAGTCTACATCTCCCTTAAAAACTGTGTAGCAGAATGACCATACAACCTTGTTTTCACTGGGTAGTTTCTGTGTGCTAAAATGCCATGGCAGAATTATTAATAGACTCTTTTTCCCAAAAAAGTCTTAGTTTACAAGATAAATTATATGGCCCACTTATTTAATAGATATTGATTACTTTTTCCTATCCAATAATTTTGTCCTCTTGTGATAAAAGCTCTGTGACTTTCTTTTGAGGAACCACCTTCCTACATACCTTTAGTCCATATAGTTGGAGTGGTATTGCCTCCGCCTCCTAACTCCAGGGATGAGCATACGACAAGGGCATTGTCAATCAAGAATCAATCTCCTTGGCTACAGTGTTGTGTAAAGGGATGGGCGTATGAACTAATTGAAACCAATGACAGTCAAAGCCACGACTTTTGGCAATGTTATTAGGACAAGAGAGTAATCTTTCCATGAAGTTATTAATATGTAAACCTTTTGATCTGGTATATTTCACGAGTGTAACCTTGACTCAGTTTGAATTCATGGCTAAAAACTTTCAATTCCCCTTCATGGACAGTTTATTAAGCTTCCACTTCAACTACCTCCCTTGTTAGGTTTTTAACAATATTGGGTTATGATACACACATACCAATTGCCAGGGGCCCCAAAATATCTAACTCACAGGAAAGGACTCTTCTTCCTTGGGTTAGAAAATTATTCAAAATATCCAATCCCCAAGATACCTGCAAAACATAGCTAACTCTACCCCATTTTCCAAACACGAGCCGCCTCCAACAGTCCCAGCTTGCTGTTATCCTGTTCCTGGGTACAATCTCCTGTGTGGCTCTTTTATTATTTGGAGTTGTAGGAAACAGAGCTCTGTTTTTGCTGTATATAAGTTCTGCCACCCATAGAACCTATAATCACACCTGATATCACAGAATTATGAAACATCCAACCATGCCTAAACCCCTGGAATTCTAAGATATGTGAGCCAATAAAACAAATTTTTGCCTAATCCTGTTTGTCCTGTTTGTGTTGTGTTTTTGTCTCCTGCAACCAAAACAATCTGACTAGTACCTTCATTCTTCATCCTGGATTTATGGGAAGATTTTCTTAAGGACTCTTCTAGAGCAAACTGACATGATGTACACCCCTTAGGGCTTGTACTTATCAAAGACTCCATCATATTGCCAGAGTCTTCACACTTTACCTTGACGATAAGCACCATGTGTAATACTTTTCCATAATACTTGATTTGGTGTCTGATGCAGAGCTCACTGTTATTCAATAAGTATGTGCTAGGTTTGTATTTGACAGGCAAACAAACTAGTACTATGGAGAAAAAGGTTAAACTAGGAATCTAGAGACTTTGTTTCTACTATTGTCTCTTTTTCTTAACTAGCTAAGTAATGTTGGGTGATTCATGGACAATCACATTGATTATCAGTTTCCTCCTTTGAAAATTAAAGGATCTGACCTAGAAATTACCTTTAAATTTCTTCCAGTTCTAATATTCCAAGATCGTTTGATTCAATCCAGTGTATAATTTCATGGCAAATAGTGCCCTTTACCATCTGATTACTTATCAGCATACTGTAATGAGGGCAAAGCCCAAAAGTTATTTTATTTGGCATTGCTTTATAAAGTCAGCCTAAATAGCTCATAGTTATGCATTGGTTGCCATTTGTAAAAGTTTCATTTGTGAAAGTTTAAATTGCCTGATGAAGGGGAATACTCCGGCTCAATGAGAACAATCCAGATAAGAAAAGTGTAGTTATTTACTCACAGCAGAATGGAGTGGAAATATTCAGTGAGTAAAATTTATGCTAAGTCACTAATATGCAAAAGAGCCACAGGAACGAATTCTGGGTTCCCAGACTCCTACAGATCACCTGAGGCAAATGCACTAATAAAGGAAGGCCAGTATGTAGATCTAACTTAAAAGAATTTCTAGAAGCTCTAAACAAGTTTTAAGAATGCATCATCAGGCCGGGCATGGTGGCTCA
>NW_012150430.1:758888-760059 GCF_000956105.1 Propithecus coquereli
AAAAAAAAAAAAAACTTCAGTAGTATCTATCATCACATAGTTAGGTGGCAATAGCATGGTATGGTAGAAGAAAGACTTCCCTGACAATCAGATGGCCTAAGACCTAACTGATGTCCATGCTTTGTGACAACTTATGTAGGTAAATTTGACAAGTAAGCTGGACAATTGAGACAATTAAGAGCTCTATGATCTTAACAGACTGTGGTTGATTATTTACAAAACAGCTACCATTATTCCCTTTATTATTTCCATGTCTTTTTACAGTGAAACTTTGCAGCTCTTCTATTAAGACATGGAGTATATTTCCATACCCCTTGAATTCGGACTAATCTTGTGAGTTGCAGTGCTCAAAAGAATGCCACAGAAATGATATTGTGGCAGTTCCAAGCCTTGGCATCAACAGACATGGTATTCTACTGATTTCTCTTGGAACCCTCAGCAGCCACAATGTGAAAGAGCCCAGACTTATAGAGAACGACATTGGATCACAGCCAAGACAGCCCCATTGTCTCTGCTGGCAAATGCTCTAGACTAGTCATGTCTCAGGTGACTCAGCTGACCACAGATACAGTGCACTCAGACAAAACCAACAGAAGAAGCAGTTGAGTCCATCCTAAACTGCCAACCCACGGACTTGTCAACTAAATACATGGTTATTTGCTATTTTAATCTACTCATATTTCGGGTGGTTTGTTACAAAGCAAAAGTCGACTGATACGTACACGTTAATACATTTAAGTTGAATAAAAGAATATGCTCTAATCTATTTTTTTAAAAAATAATCCAGGAAACAAACTTTTTCTAAGGTTACTTCTAGTTCTGATGTAACATTCTATATCACCTTTTTTTCTATTTCAACATAGCTTTTTTTTGCCTTATCAAGTTCTAAATGTGAGGAAAAATATGTATTTTGATTTTAATTTTTTAAAGGCTTCATTGTAAAAGAAATAAAAAGAATAATTCTTCATTGTTTGTTGGTGATAAAAATTATTTAATTACATTCATTTACTATAAAAATGTCATATTTGACAATTTATAAATGTAATAATGTTAGTTTCTGTTTAAAAATAGAGTTCAATACATTTTAAGGATTAAACTCTCCCTGTGTTAGTCATAGAGGTTACCTTCAAAACTTTATCACTTAGTCATTAAAATAACATATGTATTGTTC
>NW_012150430.1:771050-774532 GCF_000956105.1 Propithecus coquereli
AAAAAAAAAAAAAAAAAAGAATGCATCACCAGCATTTTCTTTTAGATAAAGTTTATAGGCTGTGTAATTTTTTATGTATTATTTTGGTTCATGACCTAACTGCCAAGGTTATTGTTCTACTATTACTGGACAAAGTGTGTCCCTTCTAGACAATATATGTTTATTTTTCTTTCATGGAACTTCTCAGTGCAAAAGTAACAATTTCAAACACTTCAAGAAAAGAGTATGCATAGCTCCACAATCCCTTGCCTGCAATTAAAAAAAAAAGAAACTTTTGAAAGTTGGAATACACATGTAAGTTTGGTAACAAAACTTGTCCCAGACTAATGTGTGGTTGGTTAGACCTCTTTATCCAACTTAGAATGAATATTTATGTTTTTCTGTTGGAACAGAAATGTTGGTTGATGTTAAGAGTGCTACCCATTGGACATATACATACATATGTACATACATAAAAATTATATGTATATGTATCGATATACATTTAATGTACATATGTATCTATAATACATATATACATATAAGTACATACAAATTTGTACCACATTGCCTCGCTCGCTAAAGGCTAAAACTAGGAACAGCAAATTATAGCCTGCTGACTTAATTTGGTCCTCTGCCTATTTTGTAAATAAAGTTTCATTGGAACCCAGCACACCTATTTATTTATGTATTGTCTGTAGCTGCTTTTGTGCTACAAAGGCAAAGTTGAATAATAGCACCAGAAACCATGTGGCCTACTCTCTGATCCTTTATGGATTTAGAGCTTCCATAAGTTCTTTTGCTGATCCCTTGTCTAATGCATTCTAAACTCTAAAATGCATTTGTCTGTGAAGATTTCAGTTAAAGGATTGTAGAACTGTCTTTCTCTAACCCCATGTGTAACATGTATTAGCGGAAAAAAAATGGAGTCCTGTATTTTGAAGTAGCTATAGACTGTGAGTCTTGCCTTTGTATGACCTCTTCTCACCATGTGTCATTGACCGCCATGTGATTCCAGAAGACAGATGAGGGAGTATAGAAATCATGGCTCTGACAGTGAGGTCACACCCAGTGCTAATTGTACTTAACCCAGACAATACAAACAGTTGCTTTGTTTGGTTCAGAATAATCATTTTTTTAGAAATGGGAAACTATCACTCAATCTATCCCCTGGCCATAAAACCATTTGTCAGTCTGTAAGTGCACACAATCGCCAGTAAACCAGCAACGAGTGTGGAAGTCAAATATCAGTTGGACTTTAGTAGGCAGGAAAAATCCTGGAGGTTATTGCCATATTAAACCTTGATTTGCCCAGCAGGCATGGGAGACAATGGGAGTTACCAAAAATAGAGAGATGGCATCTCTAGTCTTTATCTTTTACGGGGGAGTTTTCCAACTTTTCCTTGCACTGAGAACTAGGGATATTTCCTTGAATAAAAAGGCAGGGTGGGCATACATGCATATCTTTACAATAAGCCTTTGAAAGGGGCTTATAAAGGATTCTAACTGGTATTTACCAACCACACTTACAAGCTATAGAGAAAGCCTAAGATGACCTAAAACATCATATTTTATGATGAGGGGAAAAATGAGAAGTTATTCTTGTCCAATTCTGTCAACACTGTGCTTTTTAAGTTTTGCAAATAGATATAGGTGATATCAACCTAGATGATGAAGAATTATGTGCATTAATACATATTGTTTATAGAAATCCTGGAGTCAATTACAAATTGTACCTTTTTCTCATCTTTGTACTATCTGAAATGATTTTTCTCACACTGGCAGTAGGAAAAGCAGAGACTACTATTAAAGAGCTTTGGTTAGTGCTCGACGTACAGGGCAATGGAATGGCCAATGGACGAATGTTACTTCTAAATATTGGCCAACATCTCTCTCTAATTGTGTCTTATTGTGTTGCTTGGGGATATCAGGGAACCATTGGCACAAGTGCATGAATCTGAATGAACTTTATTCTCCCCCTGTTTACAGCAACTGCTGCTTTGACACTAAAGAATTTTGTAGCAGAGATCAAGATCTATTTTTAGATGGCATGTTCGTCAGCAGAACAAATGTTCTCAGCACTAATTGCCCTTTTGTTTTTAATTGACCAGTTAATTAACTACACCAGATAAATTAAAAATTCCAAATTCTCTTTCTTCAGGTAGCTCCACTGTTCTATTTCAGTGTGATAAAAATCCATGATCAGGAGGCAGGGAAGATTCTTAATAATTTTTACAACAGATTTCCAACATCAGCATTCATGGTTTTATTTACTATCAAACTAAATCAATAATAAATTAAAAGTGATCTATTTATGATCTGAAAATGCTGGTTTAGACTAGGAAACCCCACTACCCTTAAGTCAGGCAAAGTAGCAAGATAAATTGTGCTGTCACATTCTTTGTTTCAGAATATATTGCTATCACTTATAATAATTGTTATGCCAAGCTCTCAAAATAGGCAGTCACAATAGATGATAGATTAGTAGAAAGATATAACACAGCGTGTTTAATGTGATCATACCAGAAGCATTACTTCTTTTCTTAGAGGAGGCATGATTACATGTTAAGTTGTTAACAGCATGAAATAAATGCAAATATGTTTGTTATGGAAATAGAATCATTTCTGTATTTTTTTTTTATCAGAGAAACCAAGTTGTAGAATTTAACTCAGTCATCAATACAGTCTCTCTCCTATGCGTTTTGCTTGGGGCCATGGAGTCTTGCTGAAAAGCACCAACGTGAAGAAATTGGTTTTGAGACTGCTGAAAGAGCATACTTTCCATGAATTTCAGAATAGAAAGAAACTATATAGATAATATAGATCAGCCCTTTACTTTCATAGCTGAGGAAACTGAGGCCTAGAGGAGATAAATAGTTATTGTAATTTGGTTCATGGCCTGGAATGAAATCTGGGACAGGAAGGCAGATCCCTGATTGAAGATTCTCCTCACTGTGTGACCCTCTCGATTTGTGACACTGGACACATCACCTGAGCATAGCTACAGCCTCTGTGTGTGCCTAGTTTTCTATCTGTAACGTACAGGTATGCAGGTAATTATATCTCACAGAAATGCTCTTGGTATTTATATTAATCAGAATAGGAAAATGTGGGTGAGTGATACTACTATAGTTTGGAGGATTGGAAATGTTGACTTCTCCACTCCTAAAAAAAGATGACAAGATACACAAAGAGTGCAATGTACACCACCCGAAGGATGGACATATTTGAAACTCGGACTTGGGGGGGAGGGGTAAGGGCAACATACGTAACCTAAACATCTGTACCCCCATAATATGCTGAAATAAAAAAAAAAAGATGACAAGAAATACTTGTTGATCAGGGAAAGCTAAGTTTACTAGACCTACTCTAGTCAGGGAGAACAAAACTTTGCATAGTCCTAGCACTCTCTCAGAAGAAGCAGTGGATGATACGTATGGGGTTTTATGACCTGAGCTAGGTCATATTAAAATTATTCTTGCAACATGAGGAACTGATTCAAA
>NW_012150430.1:775537-786555 GCF_000956105.1 Propithecus coquereli
TAAAAATAAATAAAACAAAACAGATCAGTAGGTGAAAACAGTAAATACATCTAATAAAATGGTATTTAATAAGAATACATACTAAGTCTTTTACTTAGGTTTAAAAAAATTGGCCTTTTTAAAATTTATTCAGAGTAGGAGTGGGGTGGGGAAAATTGTGTTTTTTTTAATTCAAGTTAAAAAAAAAAAAGGAGAAAGCAAAATACTATGGGGTGAAGTTAGACCAATATTCAACGTTTGCTTATCTTTTGACATAGTTGCCAAAAGTTTATTAATGCAACCTGGATTGTTAATGTAACCCAGGTTGTATTAATAAAAGCATGCTGGCCAAAACAAAGGAGGTGCCATTTCCATCCTGACCTGCACTTGTGTAACCACATAGAAGGATTATGTTCTCTTCTAAGCTTCACAGTTTAAGAGGAACTTTGACAAACTGAAATCCTCTCCTGAGGATCAGGGCAAGGATGATGAAGTGGCTGGGAGCCATGACTTATGAGGGTCAGTGGAAAGAAATGAGCATGTTTAGCCTGGGGAAGAGAGGATTTAACAGGCAGAGGAGAGCCATCTTCAAATATTTGAAGGGCTGTCTTGTGGAAGAAGGATTAAACTTATTATTTTCTCGGGAGAACAGAGCTGGGACCAAAGGGTGGACATTTCAGGGCAGCAAATTTCAGCTTAATATCAGCCCTGAGCATTTTAGCAAGTCGAATTGTTTAGCTAGTGGTTAAGAGCACTGGCTTTGAAACCTGGACAGTCTGGAACTCCATTCTCAAAATCTACAGACAGCTAATAACTTTGTGACTTTAGAGGAGGTAAAGTAGCCTTTCTGAACCTTGGTTATGTGATAATTACAAGGGAAAAAGTAGAATTCAATTGTCAAAAGAGAATTCAGTGAGATTGTGCATACAAAGAGTAAAAACAAATTGCTTTCTCTGTGACATACTTAGTTCTCTGTGACTAGAAGTAGCTAAATGACACATTTCCTGGTATATTACAGAGAAAATTTCTGATCAAGCAGAAAATTCAACTAGAGGACCTCTTAATCCCTTCTAAACTTGTAGCTTTTTATTTGTATATAAGAACAGGATGCTAAAAATCCTCTGGGCCAGAAATCATTAACTGGTGGTCCAACAGTTAGATTTATCCAGAAGAGCATTTAAAAATTGGAGAAAAAAAATTGGAAAATTGAAAAAAAAAAACCCATCTGGCTTCTCTTTAAATATCTGAAGATTAGCATTACTGAGTCCACATTTCCATTCAGTAAAAGCACAACAAAAAAGCATTAACAACAACAAACATCAAGAGCGATTGTCCCTTGACCACAACTGTTTGCCGCAGCAGTTTGGGGACACACCTTATCATCTGACTTCCAGACTGCTTCCCTTCACTCTTTCATATTATTTGTTGGGTTTCTGAAAGCATCATGTTTGCCATCTCTGCACTACACCAGCTAGGAAAGATAGCTAGAAGCAGATCCTTTAGGATTGTATGACAGGAGAGAAAAACAGGAGGAGACAGAGACAGAATGGGCTATTAGGTGGGCTGAAGATAAGAATACTAGTGATAATATGACTTATCAAAAATTGAACAGGAGCCTGATTCTATGCCAAGGATTGTACATGCATTGCCTCATTTCATCTTCACAGCAGTCCTACAAGGTGTATAAAATTATTGCTTTTGTTTTACAAGTGGGGAGACCGAGGCTCAGAGGAGTTAGTAACTTGACAAAGTGCACACAGCTAATAAATCCCTCAGAAAAAAATCCCTCACTTGACCAGTATCATCCAAATCCTGATCCTGTGCTTTCTACCACAATGGCCAATCTTACAGACTTTACAATTTTGTCCAAAGCTTATTCTAGAAGATTCTGCTCAAATTTCCAAGCATTGAAAAAGAAACATCTCTGCCTATTAGCGTTGTAAATCAAAGATTCCCCTTTCACTATGAATAACATGAGCTGTTACAAAGCTCCGTGCAAGGTTTCCCACGGTGTGCTCTTCGGGCTTGACAAAAGTAGCATGCAGCCAAATAACATGAAAAATGCAAGGTTAAATAGGATGAAAAAGTTTCTTTCGTGCAGGATTTCTGTGTCTCTACCATGCTAACATGCATTATAAAACTTGAAAACGGGTATAACATGTATCGTTTCCCAGACTTCCGTGATCCTAGGACTCAATTTTCTGCAATGCTTTTCCGACAGTGAACGTTCCACAGATCCCACTTTGGGAAAGTCTGATTCGGAGGAAAGAGCCCAAACAAAAATTGCAAAGGTCTCAGAGTCCCAACCGTGTCAACAGCTAATGATGTAATTTGAGTAAGTCTTGGAAACTCTGTTCTTGTCTTTTTCACTGTAAATATTGTGACAATAACACCCACCCTACAGACTATTCCTAATTTTTGTAGGGATCAACTAATGAAGGATGTGGTAGAGCTTTCTAAATTGTAAAAATACCCAGGATATACATTAGGGATTAAATTACTAAATTTTCTCTCTCCTAAAAAACTGGTCTGGAAAGCTGGGTGGATTTAAATCACTTTCATGCCAATCAGTAATTCTTCGACCACACTCGATGACATATCTTCTTCTTCTCCTTTCTTTTTTTTAATGTATAGAAATGCAAATTTTCTGACCTACCTAGAAAATAATTATTGAAAGAATATATATTAATATCACCATGAATACACTAAAGCCATGCAGATCTAAGCTGTCTTCTGAGAAAGAACACACTTTCTTCCAAGGCTATCCATTGGACGAAGGAAAAGGAAAAAAATTCACGGAGCACTCATAGAAGGATGTATACTGATTCCATTCTGTTCCTGTTGGCTAAGGTTCACAGCCCCCAGCCCTTGGACAATTGGACCTTTTGGCTTCTCTTCCATCAACCTGTCCCCTGATATATGCTCCCATTGGCAGTCCTGACCTCACGGAAATAGGAGCCACCTTGGGAGGAAAATGTGGTTGCCTGTCAACAGTGATGCTACAAAACTCTGGGAAATCCCTCTGCCATTGAGAGTATAGAATTTTGAAAATAACAAAAATACAAAGGAAGCAGAGAGTGGAAAAAAATAACTCATTTGGGAACAGGGAATGCCATTTCATCTCAATATCTTAAGTGCCCTTCCTTGCAGAATCTTGAATCAGGCTTTATTTTGTTGAAGGCACGTTATTTTTGCTAAATGCATGGCCAGTGTGCAGAGAAATTCTGTGGCATGGGATATGAGGACCCAATCTCATTCTCCAGCCCTTTGCAATTTGTATCCAAAGGTGAAACAATTTGCTAGCAAAAATTTCACCTGATGACTTTATGAGACACTTCTCCAAGGGCGGAGGATTAAAATATTACCTGAGATTTTCCAACATTGTATGTCTACTTTCATTCTTACTAGTGGCAGGCATCGCCGCCTTCTGATATTAGAACTCATGTCTACATATACAGAACCGTGCTTTTATAAACTGATCTATAGTGTGAAAGGTGCTTTCTCAAATAAAATGTCTCACTTTCATTTCTAAAATTACCCAAAAAAAACAAAACAAAACAAAACAAAATAAAATGGAGGCTCAGAGAGATTAACCAACCTTCCTGTAGCCACAGAGGATAAAGTGTTCATACTGTTCTGAAAGCATTGTTTTACATTTTGTGCCCTCTAAATGTAGGTGGCAAAACTGTGATCTTAATGTGCATCCAGATCTAGGCAAGAGTATTATGGGCTATTGGCAGTCTGGAGGGAATAATGGCAAGATGCTAAAACTACACTTAGAGGGAAGAAATAGTATCTTCTGCGGAGCTTCTCTGAGGGCTAAGTTTCCGCAGAACACACTGTGGGAGACCAGTTAAGTGGAATGATCACTGGGCTGAAAAGCCAAAGGGGAGGACCCAGTGACAGTCCACACCACCTACAAATAGCAAAGTAATTTGAGTAGACAGAACAACATCTCTGGTCTAACAATTCTATATTGAGACGGGAGAGAAGCAACTCAATAGAGGCAAGTGTAAATCAATATACTGTGGTCAAAAGGAAGAGAAAGCCTTCCAAATAATGTAACACTCCTTCAAGTAATAAACCAAAAGCACACAGATGTGATATGGCCAAGCTGGGCCTTGTACCTGGATCTTTTGACTTCAAGATGAGTGCTCTCTCCATATTATATATACGAAGCCCAGGAATGTTGTCAGCTATTTGTATATACATATTTGGAATTAGTCTGAAAAAAATATTAATTAGCTTGCAGGACAGGAGGTAGATTGAATGTGAAGGTAGTTTTGGGAAAAGGTCCAGGAAAGAAGGAATTGTAGTGAAATCCAGAGCAGGGTGTTGCTCTAGAAACTGCCTTTCCTTCTGTCTCTATGGCTGCCTATTAGAGTAAGAGGATTTGAGGAAGGAAAGAAGAATGTGAGAAAACAGCCACGTTTCCGTAACAGTAGTTCTCTTCCTTTGCATGATATAAACCAAAGCTACTAATTCTGGGGCACAGCTACCAGCCTAATCCAGCAGTTCATCTTGTATATGGGTAGATCCCAACTCTGGCCCTGAGCTCACATGTCCAAAATGGCATTGACTCTTTCAGCCCACCCACGTCTGAAGGGAGATGGAAAGGCACATAAAATCACTGACTCAATGGCTCTACAACTCCCCCAGAGAAGGCTGCAGCAATTAAGAGTTCATGCTCTGTAGCCAAGTTGCAAGAGCATGGCAACTAGCCTCTTCTTCTCACGAGGTGGAGGACTTGGTACAGGTTACTTAACTCTTCTGTGCCTTAGTTTCCTCATCAGTAAAATGGAGCTAATAATGGTAGCTACTTCCCAAGTCTGAAGTTAGGATAAATTTATTCAGATTAACTGCTTAGACCAGTATTTCATATGACGTCAGGATTCAGCAAATAGCTGTTATTATTATAGTTATAATGATACGATAAAACAATCAAATTTAAAAGAGTAAGTTATTTTAAGGATGTCTCTGTCCTTGTGTATGTTGGTCCATCTTCCTGAAATTCTTTAATCCTAGCATTCTGCCAAGAATTAATGACCTTATTCCATGAAGGTTTTTATTATATTTTCGTTTAAAAATACTTTCACTTTCCTTTCAACTTCTAATTAATTTACCTTTAATGAAAAAATGAACAAAATATTTCTGGCATGTCTCCTTTTTCATGACATATTTTTCATGGTCAATTTTTGCAGGATCTTAGGTGTATGTCCTTGTACACAAGAGGCATTAAGTTATATTCATTCAATGAATACATGGGTGATTGGTTGCTACTTATGAGAGCCTTAAATGTATTTCAAGGGTATTGTGAAAAAAGCCTCCTAGAAGCAATAATAATTTTGAGCTATTGTTCTTTTTGTTATCTTGATAGAATTTAACACAGTCTCCTCGAAAGGGGATACATAAGGCTCTTTTTAAATAAGGGGAATGAAGAGAAGTAACCTGAACTAACTGCTGTCAAGTGACTATTTTCCAAACATTCAAGAAGGAGAAAATAAGTGAAAGCAGAATTCTTCCGGCACTAAAGTGACCCCTGCAAGAATGACCACCCACCTACCTCTGCACACATTTTTTAAACATACATCCCTGGTGTGTCATCAGTGGGACCGCAGATCATTAGGTTCCCAGAAGAGATGCATCTCTAGAAAACAGCAACAACTTTGGAATTTGCATGTGACTCTCCAGTGGCATAAACCTGCCCTCCCAAATGTAAAAGGATACTGGGGCACAACCCATTTTTGGCTTATTGGTCGCAAACAGATTTTTAAAAGATATGAGTTTGTAAACATATTGATCACGTTGCAAGATGTTATCCAGAGGTCTTAGAGTAAAAGAAATATAAGCACAGCTACATATTTCAGAAGTTTCAGGTCTAATTTGCTTGTCAATTCCCAGAACATACTAGTTTTTCAGAGGATGTACGCATATAAATAAACTAAATGCACATACATCTTTTCTTTCCAAATCGCTTTCCTTCACTCTACCTGACATAAACTCCCTGATGTCCCAGCCAGAGTGGTATTTTTGGCACAATATTGTTCCTGATTTCTCTATTGCCTCCTGGGGACGTGCTTTTCAAATATCTAATGCGAATTTTCTCATGAATGCCAATGATATACGGTTACATTTTTCCTTCCAACTTTCCATCCCCTAGGCGCTCCAAGTACTCCGCGACTACTTTCAAGATATCCATAACTAGATGAATAGCAATTACTTGTAATAGAAGGTAGAAAAGGCAAAGGGCATTTTTATTGGTTCTGGGAAGATTTAACTACATTGATACAGCACTTACTGAAAATCCCCGTCACCCCAGAGGATGATGAATGGCCACCTCCATCTCTCTCTGTCCCTGGAGGTTCCCAGGTACTAACTGCCTGAGGTCTTCCTTGCTACACGGAGAAGTTCGTCTCCATTCATTCTTGCATGTTAACTTCACTTGAGTTTAGTGAGCAGTGAACACTTTATTCACTCCCAATTCAAATCAAAATAAGGGTTTAATTTGCTTCCCTGTCTTCTGGGGCTAATCTCCCTTCACTGAACACTCATACTCCCATTAACTCAAGGAGAATAACCCCCTAAGCAGCTTTGAATTAGGCACTGAAGGACTAATTGTTCCTCTGGAAGCTTACACACAGCTCCTGCTAGTATTGACACGTACCTCCTTTTGTGTACCCTATATCCCAGGGCAGAGCTGAGTATAGACATGACTTTATGTGACCAGTCATGGATAATTAATATCCTACCTACTTCTGAGTTCATGTGCTGCATTTCCACCATAAATATCATAATGCTTGGTGTTCCCTGCAGATCTATCATTTACAGGTAGAATGCCAAGACATCAACTCCTGCTATGTGTTAGGAACTTTTATCACATAGGAAATATCAGAGCGGACCTCAGTAGAAATTAGCTTTATGGAACATCTCCAAAGTCTGCCTCCTATGTCAATGGCCTAACCTCCAAGTTGTGAAAAAGGGTTCTCAGTTCTTTCACTATTTTTTATTTTTTTGTTGTCATTGTTAGAAAAAAGGTATCCCTCTGTCACCTAGGCTGGAGAGTCATGGCACAATCATAGCTCACTGCAGCCTGGAATTCCTGAGCTCAAGCGATCCTCCCACCTCAGTCTTCCAAGTAGTTGGGACTACAGGCATGCAGAACCAGCTAATTTTATTTTTATTTTTTTTGCAGAGATGGGTTCTATGTTGCCCAGGCTGGTCTCGAACTCCTGGCCTCAAGTGATCCTCCCACCTTGGCCTCCCAAAGTGCTGGGATTACAGGCATGAGCCACCACACCCAGCCCTTTTGCTATTCTTTATGTTCCGTGATTTTGACTGTATTATTTACGTTCAAAGAATCTCTGGAGACAAAGTAATAGCTTCTATCCTATTTAAAAAATGATTCATTCCCCACAACTCTTAGCTGAGTTCCGTTTGTATTAGTTGTAATAAACCAGCTTAGAGAAAGATGAAATGATTCTCATGTTGATGCAGAGTGGTAGAGGCTTACCTGCATATATGCATATATTTTCATACACATGAACTAACTGATTTATCCAACCCTATTGTCTTGGTTTGAGTTGCCCCCAAAACAGACTCTGAGTCAAGGATCTGAATGCAAGAAGTTTAGTTGGTAGGTGATTCGAAGAAACATAGCCAGGGAAGTGGGTTTTTTAGACAGAGAGGGAAGCCAACAAAGGTTTGTTATCAAGCCAGTTGCCAGTGTGGTCAAGTGGATCTCAGTTCCTCTGGGGATCACTGGGAGGTGGTGCAGAACAACACTCAGTAATCCCAACAAAAGGGCTAGGTAGATGGATATTTATTTATCAATTCCCCATTTAATTTTGCTTGAGGGCTGCTTTGGGGAGCATTAACTCTCAGGCCCTTTTGTTATTATTTCCTTCATGGAGGGAAGCATGTTCCGTGGGCCAGAAAATACCCCTCAGTCAGAGATAGCCGATTTTCACAGTATTAGCCTTCGGGGTTGTAGTGGTGAATCTTGGGGGTGAAGCAGGGTGTGGGAGATTCGCTGAGGGCGGGGACAGCGTCTGCTACAATTTTTAAACCCCTGCCATGTATTAGACATAGGTTAGAAATAGGTCTTGAAATACAGTCAGCGCCTTGTAGAGAGATTGGATTTTGGCGAGGATTTTTATTGCTAGAATACCAAGCTTATTACTACTAATCAATCTTCTTGTTTTGCAATTGGCTTTTTCATTAAGTAGAGAGAATATACAGAAGACAGGACTTTTAATAGATAAATCACACTAAAAATTAAAGATCTGCCTTGTAAACTAAATTTTAAATTCTACATTAGGAAAATATATCTGTATATTTACCTATGCAAATCTATATGCATATATTCAGAAGGATATTATTTTATAAAAGTCTTGATAAAACTTTAAAAAGGAAACTAAAGTTATTTTATACAAATGACTAGTTGCCTAATATAAATTTTATTCAAAAGTGTGACCTGAGACTATAATTAATAACTATTGATAAATACATAGAAATTCATGTATAAATTCATGTACATTTAACTTTCAAAATATAGACATGTGCCTCCAGCAGATGTCATGTAGGAAGTGTTGGATATACCAACACTGATGCTGGAAACTTGCTGAAGTTAAGGAAAACATCTTATATTTATATAGCACTTTGCATATTAGAATACATTTCACATTCACATTTTTATTTAATCTCCAAAATATGTGTGAGAAAGGTATTATTATTCACATTTTACAAAAAATGCAATGTGGCCCTACAAAAAGACAAGTAATTTGCTTTAGGTCATAAAACCAAGAAAAAGACTGAAGTCAAAAGTCAGCCCAAACCTTCCCCCAGCCTGTGCCTACATGCATGAAGACAACATAATTTCAGCTATTTCACTTGGAATTTTTGGTCAGACCAACAGGACCAAATTTCTCAAGTTGCCTGGAAATGGAGGGTTTCCCAGATGCCTTACTTTGAATGCTATAATCAGGACAATCTCAGGCAAAAAGGGATGGTTGGGCCCTCTAATTGGTACCTAAAATATGCACATAATCTCCGTGGCATATGCTGAAGTCTTTGGCAATCATACTGCTATGTAGAAGTTCTATAAAGCTATAGTTCCACAATAGCATGCTGCTGATCTCTTAAGACTGATAATATTCTATAACTTTCTTTTTTAATGAATCCATTTTTTCCTGAGTGTTTCCTAAGAATAGCCTTAGCTACGTTAGTATTCTAATACCCTTCCTGAAATATATTTTACTCATTTTTCACTTCTATCTATTCACATAAATACTTTAAAAAATCACACAAACAAAAGAAGGCATATACCTAGTTGTTTCAATATTAAAATGAAGATTAGAGAAAATAAGAAATGAAAAGTTAACTATTCATAGCTTTAGGGAACTTAATAGTACTCAGAAAGCTTGAATTATTAAAAGTCCAATATCTTTCAATTTATAATTTGAATATTTTTGGATTGCTAAAGGGAAAATTGGAAGTTCTAGTACTGTCATTTGATCAAAAACATTAGAAACAAACAGCTAACAGAAGCACGTTGTTCTATTGTAAATACGTGCCTCTGTAGGAGGCTGTTGACATTCAAAAGGAAAACAGATTAGGTGAGTAGCTAGTGACTTTATCTCCCTGAAACCAACAGGGCTAAATTCTTAGTTTCTAAACTCAGTGGTCCCATGGCTCCAGGCTTCTCCAGGATAATCATTCATCTACATACCTGAGTTTTGATACAGATACTGTCTCAAATTTTCTATGTGACTTAAGAATGTACTTTGCTTATTTGAATGTCAGTTATTTATCTGACAAATTGTGGCATATGGAGGCAGTTAAACTAGATGATCTCCAAATTGTCCAGACGATGAATCACCAATGTTGACCTGATGACAAGGGACACTATAGCTGTCCCCAGATTAATAGAGGAGCTCGCGATGGGGTGGGGTCTCATTCTATCTTGGCCTCACAGGTCATCCTAGTCACTTCAGGGTGTCGTCTGATATGGGAATTAAGGTACCAAAACAGGCATTATATAGCAAGATATCAAAACCACATTTATGATGCAGAAGTAACATTGAAGGCAGTGGTCTGCAGTATTATATTCCGAGATGGAAGAAAGAGACATGATGGTTTCCAAAGGATGAGGTAAAAAAGCCAGGCTCAGTTAGGTCCGTGTCTGTATAGCTGGACAATGAGTGGATGATACCAGTTCACAGCAGAAGCTTCAGGTAGCAAAAAGGGAAGCCAGTTTTGTAATTCTGATCATTATACACTTAATTTAGAATAATTTTTGGAGACAGCCATTCCCTGCTACAGAATTTTTGAAACTCTAGGCCCTGCAGGGTGTGATCAATCAATTTTAAAGACATATCCTGTGTCTTCTTTCTCTCATAGGCTATTTTTTCTTTAACAATGTATGTTTCATGTATATATGAGGGCTGTCTGGAAAGTATCCAGCCATGTAACCATTTTTGTTATATTAACAATGGCTGGATACTTCCTGAACAGCCCTTGTATACACCCACACCAAACTGAATGGCTATATAAGGTATTGGAGAATATCACTTCAACTATTGCTTTAGCCCTAAAAATTTGGAAACAAATAGAAAAGACCCTCTAGCTATATGATAGATTGCCTTTTCCCAGTGTGCAAGAATTCAATCAACAAAATATATTTAATGACAAGAATACTTGATATCAAAATAACAGATTTGGAAAGTAAAAAAATTCAATCAACTTATTATTTTTGTATAAAAGACATGAAGCTAGTTTATTGACTTCACAGATTTCCTCTGGTTGTGTTGGCTAAATCAAATTATTGGTCAGTGTTACTTAGTCATGGCTTTAATTGAGTGTCATTATTATAGGGGAACAAAGTGTAATAACTTAGAAAAGTCTATGTGCTTACATATATTTCTACAGCAGATATCAGTATAGATACATTTGACTTGTTTAGAAGTTTAGAAGTGAATTTATGTAATTGAAAATGAATTTGACTTACAGTACCCAAAGTATAAATTCTATAAAATATTATT
>NW_012150430.1:804205-805437 GCF_000956105.1 Propithecus coquereli
TCTAGAATCAGAAAAATGCTAATCTATAATGATCAAAATCAGTTCAGTTGTTGTGGGCAGGGGATATGGTGGGATTGATTTAAAAAAAGCATTAAAGTATTTTTTATGGTGATAGAAATGTTTTATATCCTAATAGGAAGGAACAAGGAGTTATATGGACACATAAATTTTTCAAAATCATTAAACTGTACCCTTAAAAATGTGTATATTTTATTACATGTGAATTATATCTCAATAAAACAAATTACAATTTCATATTTTGGAGGGAATTAAAGGGGAGTGATGGAAAATGTACAAATAAAGAAAAGGGTGGGAAAATAAGGAGAAAAAGCATGTTTATCTAATACCTGAAGTTCTTTTGTTTATGCACAAGGGCAGTTCTTTTAGTCTTCTTGTGGCTCTTGTTCTTTTGCTACTAACCTAACATTGTTCAATGCACTCTCTTCTACTGACACTGTCTTCCAAATTTCCTTAGAACCTGTTAATAAGACAACTTGGTTTAACCATATCTCAGGACCTTGAAAATATAAGTATCTGAATATGTTTAAAAAATACTGCAATCTTAGAGTTTTTAAGATGTCAAAGCTCTAAGAGTTTAGCTAGGCCAGGGAGGAATTTTCCATGGATTTAGCAATTTTCTATTATATTGAAATACACACACACACACACACACACACACATACACACACACACACGCACACAGAAGTTCTTCTGCTATTATTTCTCAAATGTGCCTAGACATTAATGTTCTAAGGGCTAAAAATCAAACTGTCAGCAAGTAAATAAAATGATAATGCTATTATGATCTACATTTACTAACTTAAAAAAAATCGAAATCATCATGTTACTAATAATTCCACTTAAAAATTCACATTCAGATTATGGATATTTTACCTAACCTACTGCTCCTTAATGATGGATTTTGTGGAAAACTATAAAATATGTTAATGGGTGATTTATATTAGTTCAGTGAGTTACAATTCCTGAGCTTTAAATTATACTTTTCTTGTAATGATGGGGAAAAAAAAAAACAGCACAATTTATCTGGAAGAGGGAATGCAAAAAGCCCGTGGCGCACTTTCCAACAGCCCCTCCTTAGCTTCTGCCACGTTGAATTCCTTTCAAATTCCTTCCCTAAGTGGGCAGAAAGATGGGAAATGGATCAATGAATTTGGCTCTTTATGTACGAGCCTATAAAAGGCCAGCCACTCACCATTCTCACCTTATGAATT
>NW_012150430.1:805487-806855 GCF_000956105.1 Propithecus coquereli
AGTTGGCTTTTGTCTTGAACATTTTCTCCTAAGATGATACCATCTCAGTATATATTCATTCTTTAACTTTTTAAAAAACAACTGCTGAACAACCAGTACAGGTCCAGGTCTCGAAGACACAATAGAAGCAACAGTGTGACCCTCTCAGGCCTTATAGAAATTAACATGTGATTTTAATTAACTTTGATAATTGCTATGGCATGGGAAGTGCTAGTAGTGGGAGAAAATATAGCAAAAGTACCTAACTTAGTCTAAGGAGAGTCAGAAAATCTCCCTGGAATAGGTGACTAAAAACTGAATAATAAGTAGTGAGGAGTGAGGAAAAGGAAGGGATATTCTGATCAGAAGGAAGTACATGTGTGGAACTAAAAGACAAAAGAGAACTTGGCTGACAGAAGAAATTAAGTGAGGTTCAGTATGGCTAGAGCATTGAAAGAAAAGTGTAGGGAGTTCTGAGGAGTCTGAGGGGAAAGGGACCAGAATGGCTGGTTAGAGAGAATGGTGGTCTACACTTGGAATGGTAGCAGCATTGGTGTGCTTCAGGGTTTCTCAACCTGGGCAATATTGACACCTTGGACTGGCTAATCCTTTGTTGTGAGGGGAAGAGAGGCTGTCCTGTCTACTGTAAAATATTTAGGAGCACCCTGGCCTCTAAGCACCAGATGCTAGTAGCACCCTTCTCCAGTTGTGAAATCAAAAATGTCTTGACATTACAATGTCATCTGAGAACCAAAATCACCTCTAGTACAACAGCATATTAAAAGGATTATATACCATGGCCAAGTGGGGTTTTTCTAGTGAATTAAGGATGGTTCAACATAAGAAAATTAATCAATGCAATACCACCATCTTAATAGAATAAAGGGGGAAAAACAACATGATCATCTCAACTGATACACAAAAACACACTTGACAAAATCCAATACTCCTTCATGACAAAAATACTTAAAAAACTAGGACTAGAAAGGAACTTCCTCAAAATGATAAAGGACATTCAGGGGAAACCTGCAACTAACATCATACTCAATGGTAAAAGACTTGAAGCTTTCCCCCTAGGATCAGAAATAGGACAAGGATGGCTTTCTTCACCAATGCTAATCAACATTCTACTGGAAGTTCTAACCAGAGCAAGCAGGTAAGAAAACTAAATAAATGGTACCTAAATTGTGAGGGAAACAAAATAATGAAGTCATCTTCATTTGCAGATGGCATAATACTACATATATACGGTATATATATAGTCACAAAGAATCTACAAATAAGCTACTAGAGCTAATAAACAAATTCAGCAAAGTTGTAGGTACAAGATCAACACATAAAACTAGTTATATAAACAAAACAAACAAAAACCAAACAAAAATCAATTAT
>NW_012150430.1:806905-809536 GCF_000956105.1 Propithecus coquereli
TTCCTTGTGTTCCTATTGATCTGTGATCCTCTTCAGACAGAAAACTTGTCTTTTCTTGAATCTGTATCCACAGAGGACCTAACACTTAAAAGGTGCTTAATAACCATTGGCCGAGTTGGATTAATAATGGAAGAAGCAAACTGATGTTATTCTAGGTTATTACTTCTATTCATCTCTCTCTGCTTTTCTGCCACACAGAGAAACTCAGCACTCAGTGTCTCCAAGGCTTGATTCATAGGATGAGTAAAGAAAGCTAATGATAATCTGCATTCAAGTTGTGCAACGGCTAAATAGGAAAGAGGTTCACATTGGTGAATACAAATAAAGAATTCTTCAATTAATGTTACCAGTCTTTCTACCTTTGCAACCACTCCTCTCCTCTCTTTTATCTTACTTCCACCCTCCTGTTCTGCCAACATCTGTGATTGTAATGATGGATACTCATTAAGCCACACGTAACTGAAGAGTCCACACTTTAGTACATAGATTGTATGCCACTTGCTTCTTAAAGACAACTTTGCTTTTTCATTCGGAATTCATCTCTTTCTCTTTTGAATTCTGTAATACTTTTGCTATCATGGTAGCTGGCTGTGTGCACACAAATCTCTATTGAATGAACAAATAAATGACTGGTGACCATAAGGGGGACAGAATTGTTCTAGCTGTGTGCCCATGCCATAGTCGTGGAGTAGTATCTTAGAAAGATGATTCTCCTAGCCTATTGAGGAGGTGAGAGCATTTGGCTAATGTGTTTTTAATGGTGTGATACCATTATATATAATTATTTATGTTGTCTGCAACCTGATGCTGTCTATGACTAAACAGAGGTCTCCAGTCAACACTACAGTACTGTCTAGGATTAACTAGATGACACAGGACAGTTATCACTGAATCCTAACTATCTGAGTCAATACCCTTGAACAGATAGTCCACTATAAATTCAATAGTTTCATTGTGCCAGAACCACTAAATTTGAATATTACATCAATAAATGTTTAAAATTATCTCTTAATTTAATCCTCAAGACTTTTTGATGACTTTGTCTTTCTTCAGAAATCAAGCTCTTTGCCTAGAATTTACAATGAAATTGTTCACATATTGAGCAATCTATTTTATTGCATTAATTACTCCCAGGCTCACATTTTTCATATGATAATTTGTTATTTACTTATCTTCTCAACCAATAATTAGACCATAAACTGAATAAGTCATGATTCTGGAAAAAAATACATATGCTTCTCATTTATTCAGCAGAAGGATACACAAATTCAGCATCTTTTTCAGTAAGATGAAGCTAACTTGAATAATATCAATATTTGTGAATGTATTTGGCCAATAGTTAACCCAAAGTAATTAGACCCTGTGTTAATTATTCTAAAAGTCCCTGGCTTCTTTAGAAATTAAAGGCAATATATTACTTCTACCCCTAACCTCTGTCTCCTATCTCATCTCTTACCATTCGCCTGAGTACACTGTTTTCTTGTCAGGATCCTCTAGAGATGTCAGAGCCTGAGGAAAGTCACTCTGACTTTCATCTTCGCAACCCAGTGCCTAATGTATTGCCTGGGATCTAACAAGTTATTTAATAAGTGATAGTGTAATTAGTGGATGCTCCATTATTATCATACTCATTATTCTATAAATATCATGCATTTTGACCTGTCTCATTCATCTCTTCTTGAAAATGTCTTATGTTTGCTTTTCCACTCAGTACAATTTTCTCCCATTGCTCAATGCCGTGACCTACTGAAGGAGGTCTGGCCCCTCCAAAACTTGTTTCACACCCTGTATTCTAGCACAGACCTTTGTGCCTGTGATGGTTAATTTTAGCTTTCAACCTGCCGGGATTAAACGTTACTTAGAGAACTGGTAAAGCATTACTTTTGGGTATGTCCACGAAGGTGTTTCCAGAAGAGATTAGTATGTGAGTCTGAGTGGCCTAAGTGGGGAACAACTGCCCTCAATGTGGGCAAGCATCATCTACTCAGCTGCGGGCCTGGATAGAACAAAAACAGAAACAGCAAATTGGTCTCTGATTCCAGGCACTGGGATATACTAATATCCTGCCCTGGCCATCAAAATTCCAGCCTTTGAACTTAGATCAGGGCCATCGTGGGTTCTCAGGCTTCGGGTCTTCTACCAAGAGATATACCATTGGCTTCTGTGGTTGTGAGGCCTCCGAACTTGGACTGAGCCATGCTACCAGTATCTCAAGGTATCCAGCTTGTAGACTGCCTGTCGTGGGAATTCTCAACCACTATAATCACGCAAGCCAATTCCCCTAATAAATTTCCTCTCATCTATCTATATACATATCCTATTGGTTCTGTCTCTCTCGAGAACCCTGATTAATACAGTGTCCATCTCTTCTATTACGTTGTGAGTTCTTTAAGAAAGCAATCTCTAAGTACCTGAGAAATTACAAGTGTTTGTTTAATGAGGTTTGATGAACTGATCTTTAAATTTCAAATAGAGTTTTCCCTGAGGGGGCTGAACAACGTAGCTCAGGGGTTCTCCAACTCTTTCCGATCATGGTGCACCCCGTAAGCCAAAACAGATACAGTTTAACAGTTCCATTTACAAAGTAGTTTGGTACAAACAAATTACTTTTAACAACTTAAGGGATGTTTT
>NW_012150430.1:809756-811861 GCF_000956105.1 Propithecus coquereli
TAGAAGTCTGAGAAAAACGAAAACAATATAAATCTCTTCCCTAGCCCACTCCATATAATCATCCACTCTGTTTTCCAATTACTCCCACCGATGTTTACCTTCGCATTTCTAAATAATATCCACGTCATGATAATATCTTGATTCAACAGACTTAGCATTCTCCATTGGCATTCAATGATGACAGCTGACAATATGACACTTTCAGATCTCAATTCCACTCAAGTTTCCCAGTATAATTCTATTTCAGTTTTTCTTTAAATCCATATTCACTGTTTTCATGATTATGACTATACCAATATTGTCCATCAAATTGCCAATTGCTATATGATCACATTTTCTTTGTGAATAACTTCATTTTTTTCAAGAGTTCACAATTTATCCACAGTTTCATTGCCTTTGTTGTCTTGGCATGTATGGATGAGTCCTCGCTATTCAAGAGCTCTATCTGTAAGACCTTGATATAATTGTCCTCATGATCATTTCTGCTATTTTGCTGGACTTACTTCTTTGAATCCTTTCATACCTTGCTCCAGTATGCATTTGTTCTTCTCTAGGCCTGCGAAACTTGCTGTTATCAGTGAACTTCTCTTAGTCTTTCTCCTTGGTGGTTTTCCTGTTTCTCAGACTCTGTGTCTTCAGCTTCCTTTGTTTATTCCCCAATTTCTGAAGCGTGTCTTAAGGTATCTGACTACAGAAAATAAATTTTATGTAATTTTGTAGTACCAAAAAGTTTTTATTTTACCCTCAATTTGCTTATAGTATTCTCTTTATCACTGCTATTCCAAGATTTGGTTCATTTTCATTCATTCTGCTGGACACTGGAATTGTCCTTTTAATCCTAAGACTTATGTCTTTCTTATGTGGGACAATTTTGTGACAATATGTTTAAATTATTTTCTCATCTACTCTTTTTCCTCCTTTTTTCTCTTCCATGTTTTAGAAATGCCCTAGGATGTTGGACTTCATAGATTAATTCTTTAATATTCTTATATTATTGCTATCGTCAATTTATTATTAATAATATTTCTAGTCTCCTTTCTGGATAATTCTTCTAACTTCACCTTATAATTCTTGTACTGAATGTTGTTTGTTTTGTTGTCTTTTTTGCTGTTGTTTTGTATTTAGCTATCACAATTTAAACATCCAAAAATTCTTTCTTATTCTCAGCTCATTTGTGTCCTTTCATTTATCTTTTTAGCCTTCTTTTTATAGATTTTAAAAAAATTACAGTCACTATGAAGAAATTGGTGATGTTTTTTGAAATTTTATTACTTTTTCTTCATAATGCCATTTTTAATAGCTACTATTTAATTGAGGGCCTTGCCCTCTTACACTCAGGACTTCTTCACATGTGACAACCCTAGTCAAGCATTCATATATCTGTGCTCATGGTTGTGGTTTGTTCACTTGTGGATGTCATTTTTAGGTTATCAAGACTAACTCTGGTTTTTATTGGGAAATTTCAAAACATGGATATGTGAAAGTCTATATTTACATTAAATTTATTTATATTTATGTGTCTTTCAATTTTTTGACAGAAGGATCATATAAAGTATAAATTTCCTGTTTCGATATTCATGCTATTTTCTTTTGAGTCTTAAAGCTGAACATGTGGGGCCCCTGTAGCTCAATTTCTTTGCAAATATTCTCCAGCCTCCCATAGGTTGTGAGAAAGAGGGGTGTCTAAGTGAGAGACTTTCAGATAAGCCCTCTATTTTCAGTTTCAGCATTCCCGCTGCTCCTTCCCAGATACAGAGTGGCTCCAGCTCCTGATCCTTCTAGGGGAGTCTGCAAAGAAATTCACTTGCTTCTCGCAGTTACCTTCCTTTGAGAGCACTTGATGTGATTTTTTTTCTTCTGTGTCTCATTGACAACAAAATTTTGGTTTCTGTTTCTTCTTCTCTTAGGTATTAGGAGTCATTTTATGGGAAGTCACAGAACAAGAAATGTCTTGGTTCAACAACTTGAGACTAAAAACGCCACTTTTGTGAAGTCTTCTTTTTTGACCATCCTCAACAATTATCTTTCACCTGTTTAATCTCCCATTTAACCATGTCCATATTTATGCTTTTTCATTTATTATATTTATTATGATTCTTTACAGT
>NW_012150430.1:811911-813768 GCF_000956105.1 Propithecus coquereli
ATTCCTGAGCTTTAAATTATACTTTTCTTGTAATGATGGGGAAAAAAAAAAACAGCACAATTTATCTGGAAGAGGGAATGCAAAAAGCCCGTGGCACACTTTCCAACAGCCCCTCCTTAGCTTCTGCCCCGTTGAATTCCTTTCAAATTCCTTCCCTAAGTGGGTAGATAGATGGGAAATGGATCAATGAATTTGGCTCTTTATGTACGAGCCTATAAAAGGCCAGCCACTCACCATTCTCACCTTATGAATTTATGGATCAGAGATTACATTTGTAAATAAAAGAGAAAGGAGAGAGGGAAACGGTATTTTCTATAGAGGCATTGGAAAGCAGCCATCTTATTAACACCAAGGTCCTCAGTCTGGCAGAGAACATTAACAACACAAAAGCTATGCTTAACTTTCAGATGTCTGTTTGAGTTGCCAAAATAATTTCCATTAAATTATGAATTAGGGAGACATGACTGTGTGAAAGACCAAGTGACTAGTACTTGAATTGAAGAAAACAACATGAATTGAATCAGTTTGGGAAAGAAATCTGTATTCCTCCTTTTGACAATTTTGTTACCTATATTGACCGCCTGTGCACCAATCATAAGCTCAGGAGTGGACGGTAATTAAGGAGAATGATGATGGAAAAACCTGATGAAAAAAGTACATTATTGAAGGTCTTAGGACGGATGAATTAGTGAATTGTGAATCTTGGGTAAGTCACTTACCTAGACAGTCCTATTTTCTTCATTTATGAAACTAAGACTACGGACTTTAAGGTTTCTGCTGTCTTAGTTTTGAAGTCACTGCTCGCTTTGGGTTTTCTATCCAATTCTTTTACCAAGCCTGATCTTTTTTTTTAAATTGAAACTCTTAGCAAATAAATATTGAAATATCTCAAGAATTTCCTGCTCAGAACACTTTTTTTAAAAAATTTTACTTTCTTTAGGAGGTAATCTTACTCAAAATAAAACTGCAGTTGCTCCATTATACTTCTTGTTTGTGAACATTGCTATTCCATCAATTATACAATCAGATACCTGGGAGGAAGGTCAACCTTCCTCTGCTCTCTCTCATATATTCAGTGAGTCACTGAGTCCTGTGGATTAACTCTTATTCTGTGAAAGACTTCTCTTTACCTTTAGGATAATGTCTACACTGATAATAGAGGCATAACAGAACTTTCGTTATATTCTGTCATTTAACAACAAAAATAATAATAATAGTAATGGATTAACAACTAATATTTAGCATACATTGCTATGTGCCTGGAGCAGTGTTAAGTACCTAGCATGAATTATATTATCTAATCCTCTTGAGAACATGAAAACAGGTGGTTGCTTAGAATGACTTTCCTCAACAGGGAGCCCTGAGACAAAGACTTGTGTATTTGGGAAGGGATCACAGCAGCCACAAGTGAGAATGTGGGGAGTGTGAGGCAGGGAAGGGAGAAAATTCAGTAAAATACTAAAATGGAGAGAGTCACCCTGCAAGGAACAGGGGCTCAGTTTCTCTGCAGACCCTCTGAGGAACCATATTGCATGGACTTTATCCTATCCCTTTATCCTATAAAGGGATGGAGAGGTTGGCATATTCATCAAACTATTCTTCTACTTCATCAGTTGAGGGACATCACTGAGGACATTAAGTGCCCTGGCACTTCTGGTCAGCATCTCTGGCTTGGCCTGTGCATTGGTTAGCAAGTTCCTGGGGCCCTCAGACCAAGAAGCAGAGAACAATACAGGAGCTTGGAGGAGAGAAGCTTGAACTTCTCCAACACTATCTGTGGGTGAACTTAGAAGCCTGCGGCCAGGATCTTGGTTAGTCTCCAGCAGTATTAATTAAAGGTCCCAGTTTTCTATTTTT
>NW_012150430.1:827398-827737 GCF_000956105.1 Propithecus coquereli
GTGGTAAAACACATTGATTTTGGCAAAAGACTGCTGGTTTTGAATTCTGGCTCTACTATCTAATGGCTGTTTTTCACTGAGCAATTATGTCTCTTGATCTCATTTTACTTATCTGTAAACTAGGGAATGGTGTCACATATCTCTTAAAGTTTTTATGAGAATTAAATGTGTTAGTCTATTTAAAGTACTTAGGAAAGTGCCTGAAACTATATAAATTGGTAGCTATTCTTACTGTTATTGTTAGTAATTTTAATTGCATATCATGCATTTATAATAGAGACTAGCCAAATACTATAGGGGGTCAATGTATGTCCTCAGGCGACTACTATTTTCCCTATA